>NW_026708162.1:0-62500 GCF_902713425.1 Acipenser ruthenus | reverse complement strand
GTGGTGACAGTGTGAATAGCAGAGCTCAGATTCAGTGTATTGAGAGAGTGCCCTTGTGTGGTGGCAGTGTGAATAGCAGAGCTCAGGTTCAGCGTATTGAGAGAGTGCCGTCGTGTGGTGACAGTGTGAATAGCAGAGCTCAGAGCTCAGATTCAGTGTATTGAGAGAGTGCCCTCGTGTGGTGACAGTGTGAATAGCAGAGCTCAGATTCAGTGTATTGAGAGAGTGCCGTCGTGTGGTGGCAGTGTGAGTGGCAGAGCTCAGAGCTCAGGTTCAGCGTATTGAGAGAGTGCCCTCATGTGGTGACAGTGTGAATAGCAGAGCTCAGATTCAGTGTATTGAGAGAGTGCCGTCGTGTGGTGGCAGTGTGAGTGGCAGAGCTCAGAGCTCAGGTTCAGCGTATTGAGAGAGTGCCGTCGTGTGGTGACAGTGTGAATAGCAGAGCTCAGAGCTCAGATTCAGTGTATTGAGAGAGTGCCCTCGTGTGGTGACAGTGTGAATAGCAGAGCTCAGATTCAGCGTATTGAGAGTGTGCCCTCGTGTGGTGACAGTGTGAGTAGCAGAGCTCAGAGCTCAGATTCAGCGTATTGAGAGAGTGCCCTCGTGTGGTGACAGTGTGAATAGCAGAGCTCAGATCCAGCGTGTTGAGAGAGTGCCCTCATGTGGTGACAGTGTGAATAGCAGAGCTCAGAAGTGCAGAGTGAGATACTCACAGAGAAGATTCTTCCTTCCAGGAGAGCCGGAGATTCTGTAGAGAGACGGGAGGGAATCTGCTTTAACAACCTCACATTGTAGACAGTGCTTTATACTGTACAGTATCTTAGGAATAATTAAACAGTAAGGATAGATTTAATGTGACGTCATTTCCATCGAAATGATGCAAAGACATGTCTCAGGATGTCTCGTGTCACCGTGCAGTCAGTATTCATTAGAAACCTCAGCTCTGTGTAACCCACTCCTGTAAAACTGCCCCCGAGTAATCAGATTACCCTTCACTGCTCTCAGCCTCCTTCTGCATTTCAACAAGCTGCCAAAACCTGCGCGGGTTTGAAACGAGGAAGCGCTGCTTCCACAGCCGGGACTTTCCAGTCCCGTGCTGCTGCTTCTCTAAATCGCCAACAAAACCGGAAGCGGGACTTTCTGCTAGTGTTTAGATTGGCGTGTGAGTGCGTGAAGTCGCGGGGTTTAACACTCAAAGTACAAAGGTCTTTCTAACCGAGGAATACATGTTTACCATGGAAGCTGCTTCACCTTTAACGGGGGCGCGGCTGTGTGTGTGTGTGTGTTTGTAGATGAACGCGTCTGCTCTGTATTCCTCCCGTTTCTATCCCTCTTCAAATAGCGAGGGGAGCTGAATTAACCTGCGCGCCCCTTGAACGCAACTCTCTGTGGCTGCATTAATCACCGCGCCGCTCTGTGATCCGATTGCATCGAAACAGAGACGGAGCCGGAACCCGTACACTCCAATCCAGAGCTCCTGAGAAACATTAGGAAGCCGCCGCTGAAAGAGACAGGCTTTGTAAAGATAACCCCGCGATCACAGGCAGCGCTGCGCTCGTTGAAGTGATCGCGGCTCTGCATTCAATGTTATTGACAAACTCTAAACACGCCTTACCGCAGGGTCGGGGCTTCTGTCCCAGAGCTGTCAGGCAGAGAGAGAGCCAGAGAGCCGGGAACAGGAGGGACTTCATCGCGACGGCTTCACAAACACAGACTGGAGACACAGAGCAACAGGCAGAAGATCTGAAACACGCACCCACGGGGACTGAAACACTCCCACACACGCACTCACAGAGGGAGGCAGAGGGGCAGTGCGTCTCTCCTGGATCGGAGCCAGGCTGTTATTATACAAGCTGAATCAGGTGACAGAGGCGAGAGACGGGTTCAAATTCCTCAGGGGTCAAAGACCCCTTGAGCAATTAGATTGAATCTAGATTGAACCCCTTGAATCTCGTTTACAAGCAGGGAGGCGGGTATCGCAGACACAGGCTGTGCACTGCACTGAACCAGCAGCTCCCACTGCACTGCACTGAACCAGCAGCTCCCACTGCACTGCACTGCACTGAACCAGCAAACACGCACACACACAGACAGACACACACACACACACACACACACACACACACACACAGACACACACACACACACACAGACAGACACACACACACACACACACACACACACACAGACACACACACACACACACACACACACACACACACACACACACAGACACACACACACACACACACACACACACAGACACACACACACACACACTCATACTTCATAAACCACAATGAATCGATTTTACAGAAGTGAAATAAACACACTGTTAATACATGTATATATATATATATATATATATATATATATATATATATATATATATATATATATATATATTTATGTAGAGTTTGAGAAAAAGGAAAACTGCTGTGTACCAAAATGATCAATAAGAAAAAAGAAAAAAGAGAAAAGGATATTTCAGGTTCTTAAAAAGGTAGAATAATTGATTACAAATCAATTATCAGGATGTTTCGGACTACAAGTCCTTCATCGGCTGAAAATACAAAACAGTGCTTTAAGAAGCTGATAAAAAACAAACAAGTCGTCTTATAAACAAAATTCCAGAATGATGATGATGATGATGATGACGATGATGATGATGATGATGATGATGATGACGATGACGATGACCTCAGAATAGAATGTTCATTCCAAATGGCTCCAAAGTGCCTGGTTTGAAAATAAGTTCACATTCCTTTCGTTTCCTGACAGCATTAGTTCCACAGCATTGAACCATCCCTCAGATTGTGATGTCTTCTATCGTGTGTTCGTTTCTGTTAAAATGTCTGGCGACAGGACAGGTAGAGGATGTTCATTCCTATACTTCTCAGATGCTCCACGAAGCGATCAGCCAGGCGGCGTTTTGTTTCACTGATCTATAGCTTCAGTTACATCTGATGCAGCCGATGCAATATCCTATTCCTTTACTAATACAAGTAAAAGTATCAGGGATAGTAAATGAGGGTTTTGCTCCCTTAACTACTGTGTTGCTGTGAATGTATTTACAAGTTGCACAGCGTGACCTATTGCATGGAAACGTACCCTTAAGATTGGGTCGAGTGTTACTGTGATCCAGAAGCTCTCTTAGATTTTTGTCTCTTCTGTATGACATTAGAGGAGGGTTATTGAAAATAGGAGCTGTAGAAGGATGCTTGAAGAATGCGCAAATCTCTTTGTATGATGTGCTGTACTTTTTTGGTCATAGGATGATATGTAAGAACAAGGGGAATATGATTGTTGCTATTCTGTTTATTGTCGATACTCTTAACTGAGCTTCTCTAAGTATAGTGTCTGGAAAACCACAGTTTCTGAAAAATGCACACGTCATTTGTTTTATTCAATATATATATATATATATATATATATATATATATATATATATATATATATATATATATAAAAGCTTGTGTTTTCTGTCTTCGTTGTTGTGTGCAGTTTAACGTGCTTTCAGACTCTGTCTATAAGCCCGCTGTGCCCGTGTGATGTGTAAATAATATACTGCGTGATATATAATAATATACTGTGTGATATATAATATTCTGTGTGATATATAATAATATACTGCGTGATATATAATATACTGCGTGATATATAATAATATACTGCGTGATATATATTATACTGCGCAGTTCAGGGAAGCACACGACGCCGTTTCTAATCCGGGCTGCTTCAGCTGTCGTTGAAGACCGGAGACGATGCTAAACACAGTCGTTCAACACCAACAAGTGCCGATTGGCCACGATCGGAGGAGATTCTTATTCTGATTGGTTCTCTGGTGTGGTTGCCAAGATCTAATTGGCCGGTGTGTTAAAATGCGTTATTCCAATTGGTCCGCGTCAAGCTGTTCTTTTTGCGGTATCAGAATTTCGGTGCGCAGCGTCCCACCAATCAGAGGCCGACACGGACTCCCGTTGACTTACAATAGGCCAGGGTGGGAGAGGGGTAACGGCGATGCGACTTATTATAAAAGAAGCGATAACAGAAAATCTGAAGTTAAATAAACCACGCGAAGGTGTTTATATAGGAATAAAAAAAAAAAAACAAGAACGCTGAAATCTGTTGAAACCGAAGCGAACGTTAAAAACTGTTTTCATTTGCATTCGTGGCTGGCTGCTGCGTGTTGGTACAGTCCGACAAGCGGCGCTTTCATTGCAAAGAGGGGAGCGCGGTTCATGAAAACATCAAACAAACAGAGAAGAGCGGGGAATTCATTTTATACACCGAGAGGAAAAAAAACAACAGTTTTTATTTAGCCATATTCAAACTGAGGCCGTAGGTTAAAAACGTAAGGATTCATTTAATACATATTTTGTATGCAGCGTTGGTTCGTCCCATACCGGAAGTGAGGTGTCCTTCCAGGATCTGTGGCGTGAAAATAAACTGGTGGAAGACGGAAAGGGAGAGAAAACCCAGTGAAACCAGTACAAACTAACGGGACTGGAGCATCTGAACCAGTCACACGTGTGTTTACCAGTGATCCAGGGACGACTAGGAGGTGAGCTGACCGGGGAGAGGGGCCTGCAGCGGGCTGGAAAATCGGTAAGTACCGTCTGTACTCCGGAGCGTGATGTGTGCGGCACCGGCGCAGCACCGACCAGTAACACCAGTATAGCTTTGTGCAGTCAGCCCAGTCTGCATAGCTAAGCATGTGAACAGTACTGGCAAGGACGTCCAGACATCCGTCAGCAGTCTTATATACAGTGAAATCAAGTTTAAAATGTACGGAAACCGCGACACCAGTAATGTGGCATCATGTTAGTGTCGTTATTATTAGGATTGTATCTTTTGAAATATTTGTTGTAGTGCGTTTATCTGGAGAGATTGGAAATGTCGGCCGGTCAGTGATGCGTTTTTATTTCCATTTCAGTACATATAGACAGCTCTCATATTTAACGAACCCGCCACACAGCCTGCCTTGGCCGAAGTGCGCCATTATTGTTACTGTCGAAGAGACCCGAATGAAACGCTGCCGTGCTGAGGCGTGTCCGGCAAACTCTGTGGCGTTCATTTATTATGAGTTTATTTAGCAGACGGCTTTATCCAAGGCGACTTACAGAGACTAGGGGGTCTGTGAACTATGCATCAGCTGCAGAGTCACTTACAAATACGTCTCACCCGAAAGACGGAGCGCAAGGAGGTGAAGTGACTTGCTCAGGGTCACACAATGAGTCAGTGGCTGAGGTGGGATTTGAACCGGGGACCTCCTGGTTACAAGCCCCCTTTATTTAACCACTGAACCACACAGCCTCCTCATTTATTCGGTTTAACGACTCCACGAGAAAAAGGAGACAAACTCGTATAATCCGCTTTGATTGCGTTCCAGTGAATCGTGAAACAACAGTGTTGGAAGGAAAGAAAGTGTTTTGTTAAACGCCTCTGGAGTTTAGGTGGATTGAGCTGCATGGCTGATCTCCCGTCTCTCTTACAGTAATTCAACGCACACACACACTCTCTGCAGATTTAGCGTCTGGTGCACGGCAGGCACGTCATATAATGCACCTCAAAACTAGAGAAACCAAATAGCTTTTTTTCTTTTTTGGGGGGGGGGGGGGGGGGGGAGAGCTTTACTTTGTACAACTTGGTTAACTAGAAAAAAATGTGAGTGCGTTTAATACAGGGGTGAGTGTGTGAGTCTGTGTGTGTGTGTGTCAGTGTGAAATGAAATCGTGGTTTTGATGACAGCAGCACTGTCTTACCTCCACGTAGACCCCTGGCTTCCCTATAATCTAATTGCTATGCCTAAAGATATTGAATAGGAAACACTAAGGCCTGTGACTGTCCTGTGGAAAACATTGAACTGTGCCCTGTTACAGCCTCCGTTCAGTCTGCTGCACTTGTCTGTTGACTAACTGTAGAACTCATGCGCTGCGTCTCTCTCTCTCTCTCTCTCTCTCTCTCTCTCTCTCTCTCTCCATCTCTCCCCCCTCTCTCTCTCCCCTCCCTCCCTCTCTCTCTCCCCCTCTCTCTCTCCCTCTCTCTTTCTCTCTCCCCCTCTCTCCCGTCTCTCTCTCTCTCTCAGCTTTCCCCCTTGTGCGTTGCTGTGCCATGGTTCGAGCCATGGTGGTCACAGCCACGAGCCTGGCTCTCACCACAGCCGTGGTCGCCCACGCCTACTACCTGAAGCACCAGTTCTACCCCACCGTGGTGTACCTCACCAAGTCCAGCCCCAGCATGGCAGTGAGTATCCACAGGGGGGCGCTCTCTTTACGTCGTGTGCCCTCCTCTGTGCTGTAATGTTTACGGGGCCCCCTGCTGTACAATAAGCTGTATACACTGCACTGTGAGAGCGCCCCCTCCTGTATAATAATCTCTCTCTCTCTCTCTCTCTCTCAGGTGCTGTATATCCAGGCCTTTGTGCTCGTCTTCCTGCTTGGGAAGTTCATGCGCAAAGTCTTCTTCGGACAGCTCCGCGCTGCTGAGATGGAGGTAGGGGGGCTGGGTCTGCGCTCGGACCATATTCTGTCTGTGTGTGTGTGTGTGTGTGTGTCTCTGCCTCTCTCTCTCTCTCTCTCTCAGCACCTGATTGAGCATTCCTGGTACACAGTGACAGAGACGTGTGTCTCTCTCTCTCTCTCTCTCTCTCTCTCTCTCTTCTCTCTCTCTCTCTCTCTCAGCACCTGATTGAGCGTTCCTGGTACGCAGTGACAGAGACGTGTGTCTCTCTCTCTCTCTCTCTTCTCTCTCTCTCTCTCTCTCTCTCTCTCAGCACCTGATTGAGCGTTCCTGGTACGCAGTGACAGAGACGTGTGTGTCGCTCTCTCTCTCTCTCTTCTCTCTCTCTCAGCACCTGATTGAGCGTTCCTGGTACGCAGTGACAGAGACCTGTCTTGCCTTCACGGTGTTCAGGGACGATTTCTCTCCTCGCTTCGTGGGGCTCTTCACCCTCCTCCTCTTCCTCAAGTGCTTCCACTGGCTGGCGGAGGACCGCGTCGACTTTGTGAGTCCAGAGAACCCAAGAGCCCTAGAACCCTAGAGCCTTAGAACCCTAGAACCCAGAGGACTCTGAGTAAAGCTGTGAATTCCCATTTAATAGATTCTATGGGACTGATTTTGATGATTTGAGGTGTTCATGTTTCCCAGTGCATGCAATAAACAGTTACACTCTTTGTATAGAAATGTTAAAGCAGGACATTTACAGCAAAACATCTAGTGAAAAACAGGGTGGGGGTTGAGGGCTGGGGGGTGAGGGGTGAGGGGTGAGGGGTGAGGGCAGGTGGGGGGTGAGGGCAGGGGGGTGGGTGGTGAGGGGTGAGGGCAGGTGGGTGGTGAGGGGTGAGGACAGGTGGGGGTGGTGGGTGAGGGCGTGAGGGGTGAGGGGTGAGGGCAGGTGGGGGGTGAGGGGTGAGGACAGGTGGGGGTGGTGGGTGAGGGCGTGAGGGTGAGGGTGGGGGTGGGGGGTGAGGGCAGGGGGGTGGGTGGTGAGGGGTGAGGGGTGAGGGCAGGTGGGTGGTGAGGGGTGAGGACAGGTGGGGGTGGTGGGTGAGGGCAGGGAGGGGGGTGAGGGGTGAGCGCAGGGGGGGTGCGTTTCCAGAGTCTGGTTTGGAGCACTACGGGCTCCTGCCTGCAATGTGTGTCTCATCGTCTCTCTGTTTTTGTTTCAGATGGAGAGGAGCCCAAACATCTCCTTCCTGTTCCATTTCAGGGTTGTCAGTGAGTGATTAGCAAACTATTATTATTATTATTATTATTATTATTATTATTATTATTATTATTATTATTATTATTATTATTTACTTATTTGTACTTGATTGGAACCCAGGCCTCCAGAGGAAGGTGAAAGGCAGGAATGAGAGGCTGGTGAATTCTGTCTGTCTGTCTGTGTCTGTCTGTCTGTCTGTGTCTGTCTGTCTGTCTGTCTGTGTCTGCCTGTCTGCCTGTCTGTCTGTCTGTCTGTCTGTCTGTGTGTGTCTGCCTGTCTGTCTGCACCCTCTAACCCTCCTCCCTCCAGCTGTATCATTTGAACTCCGTCTGAAACCACAGGAAGGGGTTTTGCATGAAGAGGCTAAAAATCACCCAGCCCCCCCCCCACCCCCGACAGCCAGATTTCCGCAGTGAAACAGCAGCTGTGAGAACGCAGCGCTGTGATGCGCAGTGCGAGGGCGGGAGGAGCCGCTGCTGTGTGCGGGGCGGGGGGGGCGGGGGGGGCGGGGGGGGGGGCAAGTCCTGGTCTTCAATTTCAATTCCCAATTCCACACTGCGCTGGATATTCAGCTGCGTGCTTCTCATGTTGAATTGCAATCCTGTGCTGTTTATTGTTTATTTATTTTTTCCCCTCCTATTGTTGTTTATCTGCTGGGATCATTATGAGTCAAAGCATTCTCACTGTTACACTGCAAAGCACTTCTGAAAAGACTCCTCAAGGCTGACTGTGTGGAAGTGAGGTGAGGATCAAGCTAAAAACGACTCTCCCTCTCCCCAGCTCTGATGGCCCTGCTGGCCACGCTGGACTTTGTGTTTGTGACTCACGCCTGTCACAGCATCATGACTCGAGGAGCCTCGGTGCAGCTCGTCTTCGGGTTCGAGGTACGAGGCTCAGTGTGGAGTCTTCATCTCCCCGTGTGTGTGTGTCTCTGTGTTCACCTCTCTGTTTTTAATCTCTGTGTGTGTGTGTTCTCTCTCTCTCTCTCTCTCTCTCTCTCTCTCTCTCTCTCTCTCTCTCTCTCTCTCTCTCTCTCTCTCTCCAGTATGCTATCCTGATGACGATGGTACTGACGACCTTCATCAAATACTTCCTGCATACCCTCGACCTGCAGAATGACAACCCGTGGGAGAACAAGGCCGTGTACATGCTGTACACTGAGCTGTTCACAGGTACAGAGAGATACACACGGGGAGAGCGAGGCCGTGTACATGCTGTACACTGAGGGCGGTGTGTGTGTGTGTGTGTGTGTGTGTGTGTGTGTGTGCGTGAGTGAGTGTATCAGTGTGTGTGTGTGTGTGTCTCTCGCTCCGCCTCGCTTCTCTCTCACTCCGCCTCGCTTGTGTGTTTCAGGGTTCATCAAGGTGCTTCTCTACATGGCCTTCATGACCATCATGATCAAGGTGCACACCTTCCCTCTCTTCGCTATCCGGCCCATGTACCTGGCCATGAGGTAAGAGACCCCTTCCCCTAACCCTACCCCAGCCCTGAGGCGAGCAGCCCAGCGTTTGGGCTAGTGCCTTCAACGCTCGTTGTTGGAGCGTCCCCTTTTGTCAAAGGCTCTATATAACCCTGTTCCGTCTCCACAGGCAGTTCAAGAAAGCCGTGACGGACGCGGTCATGTCAAGAAGAGCCATCCGCAACATGAACACGCTGTGAGTACCGGGCTCGGGGCGGGAGTCTCGGAGCCCCCGGGGCTCGGGGCGGGAGTCTCGGAGCCCCCGGGGCTCGGGGCGGGAGTCTCGGGCCTCCGGGGCTCGGGGCGGGAGTCTCGGGGCCCCCGGGGCTCGGGGCGGGAGTCTCGGGCCCCCGGGGCTCGGGGCGGGAGTCTCGGGCCCCCGGGGCTCGGGGCGGGAGTCTCGGGCCCCCGGGGCTTGGGGCGGGAGTCTCGGGGCTCGGGGCGGGAGTTTATTTTAATTTTTTTAACCCTGTCCTCCCCAGGTACCCGGACGCCACGCCGGAGGAGCTGCAGGCCACGGATAACGTGTGCATCATCTGCAGGGAGGAGATGGTGACGGGAGCCAAGAGGCTGCCCTGCAACCACATCTTCCACAGCAGGTGAGGAGAGCGCAGACCTGGGGAGCGTCCCTCCCGTCCCACTCTCTGTCTCCGCCCCTCTCTCTCTCTCACTGGTACTGGTTTCTCTCTGTCTCTCTCTCTGTCTTTCTCTCATTGTACTGGTTTCTCTGTGTCTCTCTCTCATTGTACTGGTTTCTATCTGTCGCTCTCATTGTACTGGTTTCTCTCTCACTGTACTGGTTTCTCTCACTGTACTGGTTTTTCTCCTCTCCCAGTTGCCTGCGTTCCTGGTTCCAGCGCCAGCAGACCTGCCCCACGTGTCGGATGGACGTGCTTCGTGCCGCGCTGCCCAATCAGACGCAGGCTCCACCCCCTGCGCAGCAGCCAGCCCCTCCCCCTCCCCAGCACCAACCGGCACCCCCGCCAGCCAACAGTGAGTACCCCCAAAATAACACGGCACCCCGAAATACCAACCCAAAACAGCACCCATGAAATAGCCCTGCCCCGTCCGCTCTGTGTGTGTCCCTGCCTCCTGCTCCGTGTGACGGTGCGCCCCTGTTTCCTGTCCTGCAGTGCCTCAGGGAATGATGCCTCCCTTCCCTCCTGGGATGTTTCCTTTCTGGGGACCGTTCCCTGCCGCGGCCCCCCCTGCAGGGCCCCCCAACGCAGCGCAGACCCCCCCTGAGACCACCCAGCCTTCCGGAGCAGGTGAGGATTTATAGTGAGGCTCGCTCACTCACTCACTCACTCGCGCACACTGGTGAGACACAGCATTGCAATAGAGGTCTCTCTCACACTCCTCTCTCTCTCTCTCTCAGCTCCCGCTGGTCCCAGTACCTCTCGGCCCGGCCAGACTGGGCAGGAGGCTCCTCCCAGCGGTGCTATCCCAGCATTCCCCTTCTCCTTCCCTCCTCCCTTCCCATCAGCCCCCTGGATGGGCATGCCGCCGCCTCCCCCCTTCGGTGAGTACAGCCGACGAGAGAGAGTGTGTGTGTGTGTGTGTGTGTGTGTGTGTGTGTGTGTGTGTCTCTCTCTCTCTCTCTCTCTCTCTCTCTCTCTCTCGCGTGTGTTAACCCTGCTCTCCCTCTCCCTCTCCTCTCTCTCTCTCTCTCTCTCTCTCTCTCTCTCTCTCTCTCTCTCTCTCTCTCTCTCTCTCTCTCGCGTGTGTTAACCCTGCTCTCTCTCTCTCTCTCTCTCTCTCTCTCTCTCTCGCGTGTGTTAACCCTGCTCTCTCCCTCCCCGTGCAGGGATGCCCTCCGTGCCGCTGCCCCCTGCTGGTTTCTCCGGTCTCTCGGAGGCAGAGCTGAGGTTGATGGAGGGTCACGAGCGCAGGAACCTGGAGGCACGTCTGCAGACTCTTCAGAACATCCACACCCTGCTGGACGCGGCCATGCTGCAGATCAACCAGTACCTGAGCGTGCTGGCCAGCATGGGGTACGACAAACCAGGCAGACCAGTGTAACCAGTATAGATTCACTGGCAGTGGCAAGACCTCGCAGCTGAAGCAGCCACAGTCTCCGTGAGAATGTGTCTCTGTTTATTCCTGGTCTTTGTGTGTGTCTTCAAACCTGTGATCGTGTCTCTGTGCTGTTCAGCCCCCCCAGGCCTGCCCCCCCCAGCACAGACCCAGCCGAGGGGTCTGACCGCGAGACATCGCCCCCTGCAGGAGCCTCCGGGAACACGGCAGAGACCCCACACGTGGAGAGCGGTGAGTCATACCAGACAGGCCACAGGAGGGGGCTAGAGGGGGAGGAATACCAGGATGAGCCACAAGAGGGAGCTAGAGAGGGGAGGAATACCAGGATGAGCCACAAGAGGGGGCTAGAGAGGGGAGGAATACCAGGACAGGCCACAGGAGGGGGCTAGAGAGGGGAGGAATACCAGGATGAGCCCCAAGAGGTGGCTAGAGGGGGGAGGAATACCAGGATGAGCCCCAAGAGGGGGCTAGAGAGGGGAGGAATACCAGGACAGGCCACAGGAGGGGGCTAGAGAGGGGAGGAATACCGGGATAGGGCCAGTGTAATATACTCAGACAGGAGGATGCTGTTTAAATAGAGCTGACAGTTTTCAGATGATTAGTATTAATAACAGTGGTTCTTGTTGGTTCATATTTTATTTGCTATTTCTGTGTCTGTCTCCTCAGGCGGGGAGCTGGAAGGGGCTGTGGGGTTCTCCCCCCCTCCTCCCGACTCCACCACTGTGGGAGAGGAGGAGGAGGAAGGGGAGGAGGAGGAGGGGGTGCCGAGCACAGCCGAGCTGCGAAGGAGACGACTGTGCAAACTGGAGACCACGGCGCCCCCTGCTGAACACTGACACCTACTGCAGAACAGCCCTCACTCTCGCTCTCACTCTCACTCTCTCTGTCTCTCTCCGGCAACCCCGAATTCAGAGCTTTTCAATCCCAATTCTACAGATAAAACTTTTTTAGTCAGTAAAGCAGACAGATGTGGGTTTTTTTTTTCAGTTTCTTGGGTTCAGGATCTCAAAGCCGCTTGTTCCAGTCTGAACTTGGCTCTCTGGGGCTTCAGAAGAAATATCAGACAGACTCTGATATACTGAGGGTTCGAAAAACACTCTCTGGAAACTGTGGAGAGGAGAGCTGAGGGGGAGAGAGAAATAGAGGGAGGAGGAGGGAGAGAGAAAGGAGGTTAAGACGAGGGTGGGATAGAAATATGAGGGGGGGTGAGGGAGGGGGGGGTAAGGAATATGAATTAGTAGGAGAGAGAGGAAAGGGGAGTGTGTCTGCCCCCCCCCTTCATGTTACAAGGGGTCTGGGGCAGGTGGGATCACCTCCCCCCCCCCCCCCCCCCCCCCCAGTTGATATTTTTGTGTTCTATATTTTTGGGGGAGTGATTTAATTTCTGAATTTGCATTTTGAACACTTTTTTTTTTTTTTTTTGGAGTTTAGTTTGAATTAAAGAAAGTGGAAAGGGGGGGGGGGGTCTGATTTATTTAATTTGTAAATATTGTATAAAAAGTTTTAATAGAAGGAACTGTATATACTGCAGAATAAACCTTGCATTCAATCAAACGAGTGAATTGTCTTCAAGATGCAGAATAGTCTCTGAATCCCATCCCTCGCGATTACACCGCAGCGTTACTAATAGACTGGTCTCTGAATCCCGTCCCTCGCGATTACAGCGCAGCGTTACTAACAGACTGGTCTCTGAATCCCGTCCCTCGCGATTACACCGCAGCGTTACTAATAGACTGGTCTCTGAATCCCGTCCCTCGCGATTACAGCGCAGCGTTACTAACAGACTGGTCTCTGAATCCCGTCCCTCGCGATTACACCGCAGCGTTACTAACAGACTGGTCTCTGAATCCCGTCCCTCGCGATTACACCGCAGCGTTACTAACAGACTGGTCTCTGAATCCCATCCCTCGCGATTACACCGCAGCGTTACTAATAGACTGGTCTCTGAATCCCGTCCCTCGCGATTACACCGCAGCGTTACTAACAGACTGGTCTCTGAATCCCGTCCCTCGCGATTACAGCGCAGCGTTACTAACAGACTGGTCTCTGAATCCCGTCCCTCGCGATTACACCGCAGCGTTACTAACAGACTGGTCTCTGAATCCCGTCCCTCGCGATTACACCGCAGCGTTACTAACAGACTGGTCTCTGAATCCCGTCCCTCGCGATTACACCGCAGCGTTACTAACAGACTGGTCTCTAAATCCCGTCCCTCGCGATTACACCGCAGCGTTACTAACAGACTGGTCTCTGAATCCCGTCCCTCGCGATTACACCGCGGCGTTACTAATAGACTGGTCTCTGAATCCCGTCCCTCGCGATTACAGCGCAGACTGGTCTAATAGACTGGTCTCTGAATCCCGTCCCTCGCGATTACACCGCAGCGTTACTAACAGACTGGTCTCTGAATCCCGTCCCTCGCGATTACAGCGCAGACTGGTCTAATAGACTGGTCTCTGAATCCCGTCCCTCGCGATTACACCGCGGCGTTACTAATAGACTGGTCTCTGAATCCCGTCCCTCGCGATTACAGCGCAGACTGGTCTAATAGACTGGTCTCTGAATCCCGTCCCTCGCGATTACACCGCAGCGTTACTAATAGACTGGTCTCTGAATCCCGTCCCTCGCGATTACACCGCAGCGTTACTAACAGACTGGTCTCTGAATCCCGTCCCTCGCGATTACAGCACAGCGTTACTAACAGACTGGTCTCTGAATCCCGTCCCTCGCGATTACACCGCAGCGTTACTAATAGACTGGTCTCTGAATCCCGTCCCTCGCGATTACAGCGCAGACTGGTCTAATAGACTGGTCTCTGAATCCCGTCCCTCGCGATTACACCGCAGCGTTACTAATAGACTGGTCTCTGAATCCCGTCCCTCGCGATTACACCGCAGCGTTACTAACAGACTGGTCTCTGAATCCCGTCCCTCGCGATTACAGCACAGCGTTACTAACAGACTGGTCTCTGAATCCCGTCCCTCGCGATTACACCGCAGCGTTACTAACAGACTGGTCTCTGAATCCCGTCCCTCGCGATTACAGCGCAGCGTTACTAATAGACTGGTCTCTGAATCCTGTCCCTCGCGATTACAGCGCAGCGTTACTAACAGACTGGTCTCTGAATCCCGTCCCTCGCGATTACACCGCAGCGTTACTAACAGACTGGTCTCTGAATCCCGTCCCTCGCGATTACACCGCAGCGTTACTAACAGACTGGTCTCTGAATCCCGTCCCTCGCGATTACACCGCAGCGTTACTAACAGACTGGTCTCTGAATCCCGTCCCTCGCGATTACAGCGCAGCGTTACTAACAGACTGGTCTCTGAATCCCGTCCCTCGCGATTACACCGCGGCGTTACTAATAGACTGGTCTCTGAATCCCGTCCCTCGCGATTACAGCGCAGACTGGTCTAATAGACTGGTCTCTGAATCCCGTCCCTCGCGATTACACCGCAGCGTTACTAACAGACTGGTCTCTGAATCCCGTCCCTCGCGATTACAGCGCAGACTGGTCTAATAGACTGGTCTCTGAATCCCGTCCCTCGCGATTACACCGCGGCGTTACTAATAGACTGGTCTCTGAATCCCGTCCCTCGCGATTACAGCGCAGACTGGTCTAATAGACTGGTCTCTGAATCCCGTCCCTCGCGATTACAGCGCAGCGTTACTAATAGACTGGTCTCTGAATCCCGTCCCTCGCGATTACACCGCAGCGTTACTAACAGACTGGTCTCTGAATCCCGTCCCTCGCGATTACAGCACAGCGTTACTAACAGACTGGTCTCTGAATCCCGTCCCTCGCGATTACACCGCAGCGTTACTAATAGACTGGTCTCTGAATCCCGTCCCTCGCGATTACAGCGCAGACTGGTCTAATAGACTGGTCTCTGAATCCCGTCCCTCGCGATTACACCGCAGCGTTACTAATAGACTGGTCTCTGAATCCCGTCCCTCGCGATTACAGCGCAGCGTTACTAATAGACTGGTCTCTGAATCCCGTCCCTCGCGATTACACCGCAGCGTTACTAACAGACTGGTCTCTGAATCCCGTCCCTCGCGATTACAGCGCGGCGTTACTAATAGACTGGTCTCTGAATCCCGTCCCTCGCGATTACAGCGCAGACTGGTCTAATAGACTGGTCTCTGAATCCCGTCCCTCGCGATTACAGCGCAGCGTTACTAACAGACTGGTCTCTGAATCCCGTCCCTCGCGATTACACCGCAGCGTTACTAACAGACTGGTCTCTGAATCCCGTCCCTCGCGATTACACCGCAGCGTTACTAACAGACTGGTCTCTGAATCCCGTCCCTCGCGATTACACCGCAGCGTTACTAACAGACTGGTCTCTGAATCCCGTCCCTCGCGATTACAGCGCAGCGTTACTAACAGACTGGTCTCTGAATCCCGTCCCTCGCGATTACAGCGCAGCGTTACTAACAGACTGGTCTCTGAATCCCGTCCCTCGCGATTACACCGCAGCGTTACTAATAGACTGGTCTCTGAATCCCGTCCCTCGCGATTACACCGCAGCGTTACTAATAGACTGGTCTCTGAATCCCGTCCCTCGCGATTACACCGCAGCGTTACTAACAGACTGGTCTCTGAATCCCGTCCCTCGCGATTACACCGCAGCGTTACTAACAGACTGGTCTCTGAATCCCGTCCCTCGCGATTACACCGCAGCGTTACTAACAGACTGGTCTCTGAATCCCGTCCCTCGCGATTACACCGCAGCGTTACTAACAGACTGGTCTCTGAATCCCGTCCCTCGCGATTACACCGCAGCGTTACTAACAGACTGGTCTCTGAATCCCGTCCCTCGCGATTACACCGCAGCGTTACTAACAGACTGGTCTCTGAATCCCGTCCCTCGCGATTACACCGCAGCGTTACTAACAGACTGGTCTCTGAATCCCGTCCCTCGCGATTACAGCGCAGACTGGTCTAATAGACTGGTCTCTGAATCCCGTCCCTCGCGATTACAGCGCAGCGTTACTAACAGACTGGTCTCTGAATCCCGTCCCTCGCGATTACACCGCAGCGTTACTAACAGACTGGTCTCTGAATCCCGTCCCTCGCGATTACACCGCAGCGTTACTAACAGACTGGTCTCTGAATCCCGTCCCTCGCGATTACAGCGCAGCGTTACTAACAGACTGGTCTCTGAATCCCGTCCCTCGCGATTACACCGCAGCGTTACTAACAGACTGGTCTCTGAATCCCGTCCCTCGCGATTACAGCGCAGCGTTACTAACAGACTGGTCTCTGAATCCCGTCCCTCGCGATTACACCGCAGCGTTACTAACAGACTGGTCTCTGAATCCCGTCCCTCGCGATTACACCGCAGCGTTACTAATAGACTGGTCTCTGAATCCCGTCCCTCGCGATTACACCGCAGCGTTACTAACAGACTGGTCTCTGAATCCCGTCCCTCGCGATTACAGCGCAGACTGGTCTAATAGACTGGTCTCTGAATCCCGTCCCTCGCGATTACACCGCAGCGTTACTAACAGACTGGTCTCTGAATCCCGTCCCTCGCGATTACAGCGCAGCGTTACTAACAGACTGGTCTCTGAATCCCGTCCCTCGCGATTACACCGCAGCGTTACTAACAGACTGGTCTCTGAATCCCGTCCCTCGCGATTACACCGCAGCGTTACTAACAGACTGGTCTCTGAATCCCGTCCCTCGCGATTACAGCGCAGCGTTACTAACAGACTGGTCTCTGAATCCCGTCCCTCGCGATTACACCGCAGCGTTACTAACAGACTGGTCTCTGAATCCCGTCCCTCGCGATTACACCGCAGCGTTACTAACAGACTGGTCTCTGAATCCCGTCCCTCGCGATTACACCGCAGCGTTACTAACAGACTGGTCTCTGAATCCCGTCCCTCGCGATTACAGCGCAGCGTTACTAACAGACTGGTCTCTGAATCCCGTCCCTCGCGATTACACCGCAGCGTTACTAATAGACTGGTCTCTGAATCCCGTCCCTCGCGATTACACCGCAGCGTTACTAACAGACTGGTCTCTGAATCCCGTCCCTCGCGATTACACCGCAGCGTTACTAACAGACTGGTCTCTGAATCCCGTCCCTCGCGATTACACCGCAGCGTTACTAACAGACTGGTCTAATAGATAAGGGCGCAGGCGCGTCGTCGCGCACGTTCCTGGAGTAAACAAGCCGGAGAGGCGCGTTCCTGCCAAACAACAAGAACTGGCCAATCCTGAGAAGAAAAAGCTGATCAGGTGATTAAAAGTGAAGCCTTGAACCGCCATTGCAGGTTGGGGCAGAGCTCCTCGACTAGACCAAGAGAAATAAAAATTAACACTTCGGTTCAAATTTTGAGGTTAATTTAAAAAAATCCTAAGTTTCAGTGAGAAACATCTTTGACACGACCCCCTGACCAGAAAAAAAAATAAAAAACGCCTGTTTGTGTTGAACCATAAAAGTCAAACAGATAACTTCGCAGAAATAGAGCATACGTCATGAACGCTCAAGGAGCGCTGTGATTATTATTATTTCTATCTATTATTATTATTATTTATTTCTTAGCAGACACTCTTATCCAGGGCAACTTACAATCGTAAACAAAAACACATTTCAAGAATAACCCCTGAGCCCGCATCGAACACGAAATCCAAGTTGATGAGATCTCAGACAGAGGCATCGCACAGCGCAGCGACACAGCCTGCCCTTCCTAACATGGCGGCGGGAATGTGTCTGAAACCGCAGTCCGTGATCACGTGGCATCAGGCTGAACAGTCATTGGCTGCGGCGCTTCCTTTTGAAATTTGAATCTTTTCAAAACGAATCAAACCAACGCGCGCCGAGGAGACGAGCGAGCGAGCGCGCGCGAGGTCTCGAGCGGGAGGAGCGCCGTCTGGCGAGCGGAGGAGTGAAGGTCTGATTGATCTCTATTGAATCCGACGTGCCGGGAAAACAACCGTTACTAATACATGGAAACAAACAAAACAAAACAAAACAAAACAAAGAAAGAAATAAATAAAAAAGGGTGTCATTAAATTCAAAAGTCACAGTTTAAAAACTGGAGCGGGTGTCAGTTTCCTCTCAAGTAACGCAGAGCTTCACAGCGAGTAGAGGATGGGTCGAGTACAACAATACACGACAAGAAAATAAAAGTGAGTGTCACATTTTTCATAATTAATTCAATATATATATATATATATATATATATATATATATATATATATATATATATATATATATATATATAATTGTGTGTGTGTGTGTGTGTGTGTGTGTGTGTGTGTGTGTGTTTAAAATGGACCCAAGTGAATTTGAGAGATACACTATGTTGTATATTATAAAAATAAAAACTGATATTGAACAGGACATTAAATAGTTTTTAATTTTTAAATGGATCAAGCGCGTAAAGACCAACCCGCGGTGTTTAAAAGGTTCAGCCCGTGTTTAAACTCTAGTTTCAGTGAAACTAAAAACAAATACGTTGTGTTTTTGAATCTGTCGAGAGTTTATTTCACAGTAAGTAAGGGTTGTGTTCCGCTAGGCGGCAGTAAAGCAGCACACTTCACGTGTAAAAGTTTTAGCGAAATAAACGCGTGTCTGTATTTTAAGAGAAGGTCGCCCTCCAGTTGTGATCGGAGGGAGGGAGGGAGGGAGCGGCGGACGGTTTGAAACGCGGCAGGTTTGGTTTCTTTTAAACACAGCGGCTGTGTTTCTGTTTTTATTATTTCGGGGCGCCGTGCGGGAGTTCGTAACGTCATGAAACTTCGTTTTTAAATAAAGCGCCGGCACGCGTAGCAAACGCAATCTGTGTGTTTAAAACAAACAAACAAACCGACTCTTTTTTTTTCCTGGCTGTTATTTTTGTATTAAAACGTTTATTCGTGTAATAATCTCGGGTGGATGGGTGACAGGAGGAGGGGAGACCGGGCGCAGACCCCCGTGAGACGCTCATCTCGTTTGCGGGAGATCTCTGTCACGGCCGAGGAGGTGAGTACAGGACCAGTGTACATCTACCAGGGGGACGTTTTGTCAGTTATAAAATATTAATAATAATAATAATAATCAAGTCAGCCATACCGTTCCGTAACCTTTACCGACTTGAATGAAGTCAGGTCTGAAACACGTTACGTGCATTGCTGTTTATGCTATTTTGAAGATTGTTTGAGGCAGGATGTGGGTACTTTGGAGTAATTCGTGGATACTTTGGGGGTACTTTGGGATACTTTAGGGTACTTTGGGGTACTTTGGGGTTACTTTAGGGTACTTTGGGGTTACTTTAGGGTACTATGGGGGTACTTGGGGTACTTTGTGGTTACTTGGGGTTACTTTGGGGTACTTTGGGATACTTTGTGGTTACTCTGGGGTTACTTTAGGGTACTTTGTGGTTACTTTGGTGTTACTTTGAGGTACTTTGGGATACTTTGGGGTTACTTTGGGGTACTTTTGGTGTTACTTTGGGGTACTTTAGGGTACCTTGGGGTTACTTGTGGTTACTTGGTGTTACTTGGGGTTACTTTGGGGTACTTTGGTGTTACTTTAGGGTACTTTGTGGTTACTTTGGGGTACTTTGGGATACTTTGTGGTTACTCTGGGGTTACTTTAGGGTACTTTGGGGGTACTTTGGGGGTACTTTGTGGTTACTTTGGGGGTACTTGTGGGCACTCTGTGGTTACTTGGGGGTACTTTGTGGTACTTTGGGGGTACTTGGGGGCACTCTGTGGTACTCGGGGGGCAGTGTGTGGGAGCGGATTAGGAAGCGTGCTGCTGGGTGGTAATGAAGCGCTTCTCTCTCTACCCAGGCGGTGTCGGCGGTCTCTTACCCGGCGCCCCTGGGAGCGGAGGAGTGGAGGGAACTGCAGCCGCGGAGAAGCATCCGAGCGCATCGGAGCGGGGATCCCCACCCTGAACCGGAGGGAGCCGGCCGGCACGGCACCAGAACCGGGACCAGCGACAGAGTCCAGCTGGAGGCGCGGCTTGGGGTAGATTCATTCATTTTAAATGATGGGATTCACGCTTGAGCAGTACATTTAAAAAAGTAAAAAAAAAAAAAAAACATTGGGAGAAGTTTTGTTTTGTGTGTGTTTGTTATTGAGTTTCTGAAGTTTTGTTTTGGGTGTGTTTGTTGTTGAGTTTCTGAAGTTTTGTTTTGTGTGTGTTTGTTATTGAGTTTCTGAAGTTTTGTTTTGTGTGTGTTTGTTATTGAGTTTCTGAAGTTTTGTTTTGTGTGTGTTTGTTATTGAGTTTCTGAAGTTTTGTTTTGTGTGTGTTTGTTATTGAGTTTCTGAAGTTTTGTTTTGTGTGTGTTTGTTGTTGAGTTTCTGAAGTTTTGTTTTGTGTGTGTTTGTTGTTGAGTTTCCGAAGCTCGTTTCAGTGTTTCTAAGTGGATTGTTCTGCATGCGGGAGATGCTTGACGGGTCGTTCTCAGTTTTCTTGTGCACGCAGCGTCAGGCAGGGATGGAAAGAAGATTGATTTTGTTTGTTTGTTGGTTTGTTTGTTTGTTTTGTGTTATTATTTGAAGTCTCCGACGGTGGTCTTGGAGAGACTGAAGCTTGAACCTGAGGAGCAGCCAATCGATCCTGACCCTGCAGCAGCACTGAAGACGACACAGCAGGTCCCTGCAGCCCGAACGCCCTCGATACTGCAGGAGCCCCCCCCAGCCGAGCAGCCCCCCGACCCGCCCGTCTGCAGAGTGCCCTCGGCTCTCAAGAGGGAGGCCAGCGAGGCAGCAGAGAGGCCCTCCTCGAACCCACAAGCCTCTTCAGAACCAGAGACCAGGAGGCCTGAGAGGACTGCTCTGGAGAGGCCACCTTCTAGACCAGGAGCTGCGCTGGAGAGGTCGTCTTCTAGACCAGGAGCTGCTCTGGAGAGGTCTTCTTCTAGACCAGGAGCTGCGCTGGAGAGGTCTTCTTCTAGACCAGGAGCTGCTCTGGAGAGGCCTTCTTCTAGACCAGGAGCTGCTCTGGAGAGGTCTTCTTCTAGACCAGGAGCTGCTCTGGAGAGGTCTTCTTCTAGACCAGGAGCTGTGTCTGAAGGCCTGGCTCTCGCCCCTGAGGGATTTGCTGAGACGATGTTCCGATCTGAAGCCCCGCAGCTGGACTCTGCTCCCCCAGAGAGGCTCCCCTCAGCCCCAGGGGCCAGACAGGAGAGGCAGGAGAGAGCGGGACTGCAGACTCAGGTTAGTGACGGGGCCGCTTCCTCCTCCTGTCTGTTTAATAACAGGGGAGCTCACAGTGTAAACATTTAAACACCCCTCATGAAGGTGTGACACAGTGAAAGCGTGGCACAGTGTGACGAGGAGCAGTGAGAGCGTGGCACGGTGTGACGAGGAGCAGTGAAAGCGTGGCACGGTGTGACGAGGAGCAGTGAGAGCGTGGCACGGTGTGACGAGGTGCAGTGAGAGCGTGGCACGGTGTGACGAGGAGCAGTGAGAGCGTGGCACGGTGTGACGAGGAGCAGTGAGAGCGTGGCACGGTGTGACGAGGTGCAGTGAGAGCGTGGCACGGTGTGACGAGGTGCAGCGAGAGCGTGGCACAGTGTGACGAGGAGCAGCGAGAGCGTGGCACGGTGTGACGAGGAGCAGTGAAAGCGTGGCACGGTGTGACGAGGAGCAGTGAGAGCGTGGCACAGTGTGACGAGGAGCAGTGAGAGCGTGGCAGAGTGTGACGAGGAGCAGTGAGAGCGTGGCAGAGTGTGACGAGGAGCAGTGAGAGCGTGGCACAGTGTGACGAGGAGCAGTGAGAGCGTGGCACGGTGTGACGAGGAGCAGTGAGAGCGTGGCACGGTGTGACGAGGAGCAGTGAGAGCGTGGCACGGTGTGACGAGGAGCAGTGAGAGCGTGGCACGGTGTGACGAGGAGCAGTGAGAGCGTGGCACGGTGTGACGAGGAGCAGTGAGAGCGTGGCACGGTGTGACGAGGAGCAGTGAGAGCGTGGTCAAGCTTATTGGCATGGTGTGGCACATCATTGTAAACCATGTTGAATGTATGGATTATTGTTCCTAAATGTTTTTGCATTGTCAAAGAAACGCCTGTGAAATGTAGAGGTCGGCTGTAGTGTTTACAGTGTTTCACGCACTGATACACAATGATACACACACACACTGATACACAATGATACACACACACTGATACACACACAGACTGATACACACACTGATACACACACACTGATACACACACACACACACACTGATGCACACTGATACACACACACACACACACACTGACACACACACACACACTGATACACACACACACACTGATACACACACACACACACACACACACACACTGACACACACACACACACTGATATACACACACACTGATACACACACACACACACACACACATTCACACACCGATGGGTCTGCAGCTGGAGTGCGTTTAGGGTTTTTTTTTTTTTTTTTTTCTAAAGCGGAAGTGGGTTTCAAGATAATAAAAACCGACTGTCGGAGCTGAAAGGCTTTCAGTTGAGCAACAAAAATGTGTTTTGTTTTTTTTCAAATTGAAATAACTGTTTTTCTCGAGGAGGGGCTGAAGACTCAACGGAGGGGATTCCCGCCCTGTATGTTTACTAAGAACCTGACTTGGCAGAAACTTATCTGTGTTCTGCAGAGTGTGTGAGCGGTTCTGTTCAGAGAGGTTCTGTTTAAAGAGATTCTGTTTAAAGAGATTCTGGTGGTTCTGTTCAGAGCGGTTCTGTTCGGAGCAATTCAGGTGACTGTTCAGAGAGGTTCTGTTTAAAGAGGTTCTGTTCAGAGCGATTCTGTTCAGAGGTTTTGTTCAGAGGGATTCTGGTGGTTCTGTTCAGAGGGATTCTGGTGGTTCTGTTCAGAGGGATTCTGGTGGTTCTGTTCAGAGAGGTTCTGTTTAAAGAGATTCTGTTCACAGCGATTCTGTTCAGAGGTTTTGTTCAGAGGGATTCTGGTGGTTCTGTTCAGAGGGATTCTGGTGGTTCTGTTCAGAGGGATTCTGGTGGTTCTGTTCAGAGGGATTCTGGTGGTTCTGTTCAGAGGGATTCTGGTGGTTCTGTTCAGAGAGGTTCTGTTCAGAGGGATTCTGGTGGTTCTGTTCAGAGGGATTCTGGTGGTTCTGTTCAGAGGGATTCTGGTGGTTCTGTTCAGAGGGATTCTGGTGGTTCTGTTCAGAGGGATTCTGGTGGTTCTGTTCAGAGAGGTTCTGCACCTCCACTGAGCTGCATACAGCTGGATCTCTCCAGGCAGAGGGTGAGGTAGCTTTGTATTTAAACATGCTGTGTTTGAAATTTCTGTTTGTGTTGCTCAGCAGTCTTCGCAGTGGATTCGAGCTTCACTGCACCTGCGTGTTGCCTGCATGGGATTATTCTGCTTGTTTTCGGGCTCCTTATCTCTTCCAGTGTGTTTTCTTTCATGTTGAAACTGGAACGCAGCGCGACTTGCAAAGAGGGAATTGTGAGAATCCACGTTTGCTCTTTCTAAAGTTCATTTCTATTCGTAGAGCTGCTGAAAGAAACCGAGTAAATTCAATGGGCGAAGTCTTTCTCTGTGTCGAGTGGAAACGTTTATCACTGAATCCATTCAGTTTATTTGAGTGTTTCTGAACGCAGCCCTGTGTGTGTGTGTGTGTGTGTGTGTGTGTGTGTGTGTGTGTGTGTGTGTGTGTGTGTGTGTTGTGTAAAGGGGGCAGTGCAGTGCCACGCAGCCCTGTGTGTGTGTGTGTAGTGTGTGTGTGTGTGTGTGTGTGTGTGTGTGTGTGTTGTGTAAAGGGGGCAGTGCATTGCCACGCAGCCCTGTGTATTGTGTGTGTGTGTATTGTGTCTGTGTGTTGTGTGTGTGTGTGTGTGTGTGTGTTGTGTCTGTGTGTTGTGTGCGTGTATTGTGTTTGTGTGTGTGTGTGTTTCGGTACCCAGCCCGGTGTTGAAGGTGCTTCTTGTTGTGCTGCAGATGGACGTGGTCCAGAGCGAATTGAAAGCCCCGAATCTCTCTGGAGCTCCGCCCCCAGCCAGCCCTGGCCGAGCGGTAAGGACAGCCCGTCGTGCAGCCTCACTGTTTCTGCTGCTCTTCTAACTTTGTGTATTGTGTGTGTGTGTGTGTGTGTGTGTGTAGTGTGTGTGTGTGTGTGTGGTTTGTGTGTGTGGATTGTGTTTGCCTCACTGTTTCTGCTGCTCTTCTAACTTTTAGTATCTTGATTTTTCACTTCACAGAAAAATGGTGCAAACTTAGCACAGTGGTAAGAGAGTGTGGCCGGCCTTGAATATTCTGTAAAATCAACAATAAATGCAGCAGCCACAGTCATTTCTGTCTCAGTGTTAATGTGTGTGTGTGTGTGTGTGTCTCTGCGTGTGTGTGTCTCAGTGTTAATGTGTGTGTGAGTGTCTCAGTGTTACTGTGTGTGTGTGTGTCTCCGTGTGTGTGTGTCTCAGTGTTACAGTGTGTGTGTGTGTGTGTGTGTGTGTCTCAGTGTTACAGTGTGTGTGTGTGTCTCAGTGTTACTGTGTGTGTGTGTGTCTCAGTGTTACAGTGTGTGTGTGTGTGTCTCAGTGTTACAGTGTGTGTGTGTCTCAGTGTTAGTGTGTGTGTGTGTCTCAGTGTTACAGTGTGTGTGTGTGTGTGTGTGTGTCTCAGTGTTACAGTGTGAGTGTTTGTCTCAGTGTTAGTGTGTGTGTTTGTCTCAGTGTTAGTGTGTGTGTGTGTCTCAGTGTTACAGTGTGTGTGTCTCAGTGTGTGAGTGTCTCAGTGTTAGTGTGTGTGTGTGTCTCAGTGTTAGTGTGTGTGTGTGTCTCAGTGTGAGTGTGTGTGTGTGTCTCAGTGTTAGTGTGTGTGTGTGTCTCCGTGTGAGTGTGTCTCAGTCTCAGTGTGAGTGTGTGTGTGTGTCTCAGTGTTAGTGTGTGTGTGTGTCTCAGTGTTACAGTGTGAGTGTTTGTCTCAGTGTGAGTGTTTGTCTCAGTGTTACAGTGTGTGTGTGTGTCTCAGTGTTACAGTGTGTGTGTGTGTCTCCGTGTGTGTGTGTCTCAGTGTTAGTGTGTGTGTGTGTCTCAGTGTGTGTGTCTCCGTGTGTGTGTGTCTCAGTGTTAGTGTGTGTGTGTGTCTCAGTGTTACAGTGTGTGTGTTTGACTCAGTGTTAGTGTGTGTGTGTGTCTCCGTGTGTGTGTGTCTCAGTGTTAGTGTGTGTGTTTGTCTCAGTGTGAGTGTTTGTCTCAGTGTTAGTGTGAGTGTTTGTCTCAGTGTTAGTGTGAGTGTTTGTCTCAGTGTTACAGTGTGAGTGTTTGTCTCAGTGTTAGTGTGTTTGTCTCAGTGTGTGTGTCTCAGTGTTACAGTGTGTTTGTCTCAGTGTGTGTGTTTGTCTCAGTGTGAGTGTTTGTCTCAGTGTTAGTGTGAGTGTTTGTCTCAGTGTTACAGTGTGAGTGTTTGTCTCAGTGTTAGTGTGTTTGTCTCAGTGTGTGTGTCTCAGTGTTACAGTGTGTTTGTCTCAGTGTGTGTGTTTGTCTCAGTGTGAGTGTTTGACTCAGTGTCTCAGTGTGAGTGTTTGTCTCAGTGTGAGTGTTTGTCTCAGTGTGAGTGTTTGTCTCAGTGTTACAGTGTGTGTGTTTGACTCAGTGTGTGTGTGTGTGTGTCTCAGTGTCAGTGTGAGTGTTTGTCTCAGTGTGAGTGTGTCTCAGTGTTACAGTGTGTTTGTCTCAGTGTGTCTCAGTGTCAGTGTGAGTGTTTGTCTCAGTGTTACAGTGTGTTTGTCTCAGTGTGTCTCAGTGTCAGTGTGAGTGTTTGTCTCAGTGTGAGTGTGTCTCAGTGTTACAGTGTGTTTGTCTCAGTGTGTCTCAGTGTCAGTGTGAGTGTTTGTCTCAGTGTTACAGTGTGTTTGTCTCAGTGTGTTTGTCTCAGTGTGAGTGTGTGTGTCTCAGTGTGAGTGTGTCTCAGTGTGAGTGTGTGTGTGTTTGTCTCAGTGTTACAGTGTGTCTCAGTCTCAGTGTGAGTGTTTGACTCAGTGTCAGTGTGAGTGTTTGACTCAGTCTCAGTGTGAGTGTGTTTGTCTCAGTGTGTGTGTGTGTCTCAGTGTCAGTGTGAGTGTTTGTCTCAGTGTGAGTGTGAGTGTTTGACTCAGTCTCAGTGTGTTAGTGTGTGTGTCTCAGTCTCAGTGTGTGTTTGTCTCAGTGTCAGTGTGTGTTTGACTCAGTCTCAGTGTTAGTGTGTCTCAGTGTGAGTGTTTGACTCCGTGTGTGTGTGTCTCAGTGTGAGTGTTTGTCTCAGTGTGAGTGTTTGACTCAGTGTCAGTGTGTGTGTGTGTCTCAGTGTCTCAGTGTGTGTGTCTCAGTCTCAGTGTGAGTGTGTGTGTGTTTGTCTCAGTGTTACAGTGTGTTTGTCTCAGTGTGTGTGTGTCTCAGTGTTAGTGTGTTTGTCTCAGTGTTAGTGTGAGTGTTTGTCTCAGTGTGAGTGTTTGACTCAGTCTCAGTGTGAGTGTTTGTCTCAGTGTGAGTGTGTGTGTGTTTGTCTCAGTGTTACAGTGTGTTTGTCTCAGTGTGTGTGTGTCTCAGTGTTAGTGTGTTTGTCTCAGTGTCAGTGTGTGTGTTTGTCTCAGTGTGTGTGTTTGACTCAGTGTCAGTGTGAGTGTTTGACTCAGTCTCAGTGTGTGTGTTTGACTCAGTGTCAGTGTGTGTGTTTGACTCAGTCTCAGTGTGTGTGTGTGCATCAGTGTGTGTTTGACTCAGTCTCAGTGTGTGTTTGACTCCTCTGATCTCTTCTGACTCTCCTCAGTGTTAGTGTGTCTCAGTCTCAGTGTATTTGTTTGACTCCTCTGATCTCTTCAGTGTATTTGTTTGACTCCTCTGATCTCTTCAGTGTATTTGTTTGACTCCTCTGATCTCTTCAGTGTATTTGTTTGACTCCTCTGATCTCTTCAGTGTATTTGTTTGACTCCTCTGATCTCTTCAGTGTATTTGTTTGACTCCTCTGATCTCTTCTGACTCTCCTCAGTGTTAGTGTGTCTCAGTCTCAGTGTATTTGTTTGACTCCTCTGATCTCTTCAGTGTATTTGTTTGACTCCTCTGATCTCTTCAGTGTATTTGTTTGACTCCTCTGATCTCTTCAGTGTATTTGTTTGACTCCTCTGATCTCTTCAGTGTATTTGTTTGACTCCTCTGATCTCTTCAGTGTATTTGTTTGACTCCTCTGATCTCTTCAGTGTATTTGTTTGACTCCTCTGATCTCTTCAGTGTGTGTTTGACTCCTCTGATCTCTTCAGTGTATTTGTTTGACTCCTCTGATCTCTTCAGTGTATTTGTTTGACTCCTCTGATCTCTTCAGTGTATTTGTTTGACTCCTCTGATCTCTTCAGTGTATTTGTTTGACTCCTCTGATCTCTTCAGTGTATTTGTTTGACTCCTCTGATCTCTTCAGTGTATTTGTTTGACTCCTCTGATCTCTTCAGTGTATTTGTTTGACTCCTCTGATCTCTTCAGTGTATTTGTTTGACTCCTCTGATCTCTTCAGTGTATTTGTTTGACTCCTCTGATCTCTTCAGTGTATTTGTTTGACTCCTCTGATCTCTTCAGTGTATTTGTTTGACTCCTCTGATCTCTTCAGTGTATTTGTTTGACTCCTCTGATCTCTTCTGACTCTCCTCAGTGTTAGTGTGTCTCAGTCTCAGTGTATTTGTTTGACTCCTCTGATCTCTTCAGTGTATTTGTTTGACTCCTCTGATCTCTTCAGTGTATTTGTTTGACTCCTCTGATCTCTTCAGTGTATTTGTTTGACTCCTCTGATCTCTTCAGTGTATTTGTTTGACTCCTCTGATCTCTTCAGTGTATTTGTTTGACTCCTCTGATCTCTTCAGTGTATTTGTTTGACTCCTCTGATCTCTTCTGACTCTCCTCAGTGTTACAGTGTGTTTGTCTCAGTGTTAGTGTGTGTGTGTGCATCAGTGTTTGACTCCTCTGATCTCTTCTGACTCTCCTCAGTGTTACAGTGTGTTTGTCTCAGTGTTAGTGTGTGTGTGTGCATCAGTGTTTGACTCCTCTGATCTCTTCTGACTCTCCTCAGCGCTGGCTCCGATTCTCCGCCCTCCTCCTCTGGCTCCTCCTCCTGGGGGGCGGGAGCTGGTACGCCGTGCATCATGGGATCCCGGGCCCTGGCACGGAGCTGCTGAGGGAGCTGGGCAGTGACTGGTACCCGGGCCTGTGGGAGGGGCTTGCCTGGCAGAGCGAGGGGCCGTGCAGCACAGACTGCAGGTAGGGGAGGGGCTGGAGAGACGTCCGCTTCTCATCTGCCATCGAACGTTGACTTTCTACAGTTTAAAAACAGATCTACTGTTTCAATATGTGAAGTGAAAAGGGATGTGGTGGCAGGTCCACTTTTGTGACATATATATATTTTTTTAATAAAAAAAAAAAGTAATCTAAATAAACTCTTCTTTCACCCCTCCCCCCCCCAGCTTCTCCCTGTTGGAGAGTATCCCTGTGGGCCTGCTGTACCCCCCCGACGCCCCCGCGCTCCCCTCGATATTCTCAGCCTGGCAGAGTCTGCTGGAGCAGGCAGAGAGCAGCGTGCAGATAGCAGCCTTCTACCTGACCCTGAGAGACAGCGAGCCCACAGCCAGCCAGGTGAGCAGAGAGCAGCCTTCTACCTGACCCTGAGAGACAGGGAGCCCACAGACAGCCAGGTGAGCAGAGAGCAGTCTTCTACCTGACCCTGAGAGACAGGGAGCCCGCAGACAGCCAGGTGAGCAGAGAGCAGCCCTCTACCTGACCCTGAGAGACAGGGAGCCCACAGACAGCCAGGTGAGCAGAGAGCAGCCTTCTACCTGACCCTGAGAGACAGGGAGCCCGCAGACAGCCAGGTGAGCAGAGAGCAGCCTTCTACCTGACCCTGAGAGACAGGGAGCCCACAGACAGCCAGGTGAGCAGAGAGCAGCCTTCTACCTGACCCTGAGAGACAGGGAGCCCACAGACAGCCAGGTGAGCAGAGAGCAGCCTTCTACCTGACCCTGAGAGACAGGGAGCCCACAGACAGCCAGGTGAGCAGAGAGCAGCCTTCTACCTGACCCTGAGAGACAGGGAGCCCGCAGACAGCCAGGTGAGCAGAGAGCAGCCTTCTACCTGACCCTGAGAGACAGGGAGCCCACAGACAGCCAGGTGAGCAGAGAGCAGGGGGAGGGTCCGGCTGCTCCGCTCGGATGGCTCTCTGGGACGGTGACTCAGAGTTTGAATTGATCTCCTGTCTGTTTGTCTCTGATTTCAGGGCCGGCAGGTCTTTGAGCAGCTCCTGCAGTTACAGTCCAGAGGAGTGAATCTCAGCATCGCGGTGAACAGCCCTGAGAACTCAGACAGGGACAGCAGAGAGCTGCGGGAAGCAGGTACAGAGAGGGGGGGGCACTGGAGAGGTGCTGAGCAGCCATCTGATATTACAGTGCAGGACAGAGGAGGGGAGAGGTGCTGAGCAGCACAGTGCAGGACAGAGAGGAGGGGAGAGGTGCTGAGCAGCACAGTGCAGGACAGAGAGGAGGGGAGAGGTGCTGAGCAGTACAGTGCAGGACAGAGAGGAGGGGAGAGGTGCTGAGCAGCACAGTGCAGGACAGAGAGGAGGGGAGAGGTGCTGAGCAGCACAGTGCAGGACAGAGAGGAGGGGAGAGGTGCTGAGCAGCACAGTGCAGGACAGAGAGGGTCTGTTGAAATGTGTGTGTGTGTGTGTGCAGGTGCTGAGGTGCGCGGCGTGGATCTGAAGTCTCTGACCGGCGGCATCATTCACACCAAGCTGTGGGTCGTGGACAAGCAGCACGTTTACATTGGCAGCGCCAACATGGACTGGCGCTCTCTCACACAGGTACAGCCTGCCAGCTTCACCTCAATAATAACACTGATGGAGCACTGGAGCCCAAACGCTGGTCTGCTTGACTCGGTCTCTTCTAGTTTCAATAATCACACTGATGAAGGCACTGGAGCCCAAACGCTGGTCTGCTTGACTCGGTCTCTTCTAGTTTCAATAATAACACTGATGAAGGCACTGGAGCCCAAACGCTGGTCTGCTTGACTCGGTCTCTTCTAGTTTCAATAATAACACTGATGAAGGCACTGGAGCCCAAACGCTGGTCTGCTTGACTCGGTCTCTTCTGGTCTCCCCTCAGTAACACTCCCTCTCCCCGGGCAGGTGAAGGAGCTGGCGGTGTCGGTCAGTAACTGCAGCTGCCTGGCGCGAGACACGGAGCGGATCTTCAGGATGTATTCCTCCCTGGGTCAGAGCGGAGCCTCCATTCCTGAGCGCTGGCCCCGGGAGTTCACAGCCGGCTCCAGTAAAGAGCGCCCCCTGCAGCTCAAACTCAACGGGGTCGCTGCTGAGGTCTACCTGTCGGTGAGTGTAGGAGGAGCCATTGAAACTGTGCCGAGCTGCTGGCTGGGTCTCAAACGCACGCGAACGCATGTTGTAGCTAACCTGTGTTTTCACTCCTGTGAGTGACTCTGAGACCCCTCCCCGTGTTCCAGAGCGCCCGGCCCTCGCTGTGTGCAGACGGACGCACGGACGACCTCGCCGCCATTCTCAGCGTGATCGGAGATGCCAGGCAGTTTGTTTACATCTCAGTCATGGACTTCCTGCCTCAGTGCCAGTACTGCAGCCCCAGAGGGTGAGTGTGTGTGTGTGTGTGTGTGTGTGTGTGTGTGTGTGTGTGACAGTGCGTATTCAGAATGCAATCCTAATTGAGAGTTGCCCCTCCCAGGTTCTGGCCCCCCCTGGACTCTGCCCTGCGTGCTGCCTCCTGTGGGCGGGGTGTGGAGGTGCGCTTGCTGGTGAGCTGCTGGGAGCACTCCTTCCACCCCATGTTCATCTTCCTGGAGTCTCTGAGCGTGCTGAGACAGGAGCCCCTGAACTGCAACGTGCAAGTGGTGAGAAACACACAGGAATACACACTGACCCTGAATACTGGGGACAGTGCGAGACACACACAGGAATACACACTGACCCTGAATACTGGGGACAGTGTGAGACACACACAGGAATACACACTGACCCTGAATACTGGGGACAGTGCGAGACACGCACAGGAATACACACTGACCCTGAATACTGGGGACAGTGTGAGACACGCACAGGAATACACACTGACCCTGAATACTGGGGACAGTGCGAGACACTGACCCTGAATACTGGGGACAGTGCACAATAATAATGAAATCTACATACTGGGGTGCCTCCACTGATAAATATTCTCTGAAAAGAATAACCCATCTGTGTTCTGGAGACGCCGCACACACACACACACACACACACACACACAGACACACACACACACACACACACACACACACACACACAGACACACACACTCACACACACACACACACAGAGCACAGCAGCCTCCGATGCCTTGGACCTTCAGATTTGTTTTATTTGTTGTATTTTCTCTTTCAGAAAGTGTTCCACGTCCCGTCCAGCCCTGAGCAGGAGGCGATCCCCTTCAGCAGAGTGAATCACGCCAAGTACATGGTGACTGACCGCGTGGCTTACATAGGTACTGACCAGAGCAGCGAACACACAAACACAAACACACTGCACTGACCAGAGCAGCAAACACACACACACAAACACACTGCACTGACCAGAGCAGCAAACACACACACACAAACACACTGCACTGACCAGAGCAGCAAACACACACACAAACACACTGCACTGACCAGAGCAGCAAACACACACACACAAACACACTGCACTGACCAGAGCAGCAAACACACACACACAAACACACTGCACTGACCAGAGCAGCAAACACACACACACAAACACACTGCACTGACCAGAGCAGCAAACACACACACACAAACACACTGCACTGACCAGAGCAGCAAACACACACACACAAACACACTGCACTGACCAGAGCAGCAAACACACACACACAAACACACTGCACTGACCAGAGCAGCAAACACACACACACAAACACACTGCACTGACCAGAGCAGCAAACACACACACACAAACACACTGCACTGACCAGAGCAGCAAACACACACACACAAACACACTGCACTGACCAGAGCAGCAAACACACACACACAAACACACATACGCACACGCACACACACACACACAGACACACACACACACACACACACACACACACTGCACAGAGGCACAGAACAGACCAGCAAATATAAATGGGTTTGGAGAGGAAAGTCATTCTGTAGTCTTTGGTCAAAATGCAGTAGAATTGATACTTAAACATGACAAATAGATTTAACGTTGCAGAAAACTACTGAAGCTCCTCTCTCTCTCTCTCTCTCTCTCTCTCTCTCTGTGTCTCTCTCTCTCTGTGTCCCTCTCTCTCTCTCTCTCTCTCTCTCTCTCTGTGTGTCTCCCCTCTCTCTCGCCCTCTCTCTCCCCTGTCTCTCTCTCTCTCTCTCTCTCTCTCTCTGTGTCTCTCTCTCTCTCTCTCTCTCTCTCTCTCTCTGTGTGTCTCCCCTCTCTCTCGCCCTCTCTCTCCCCTGTCTCTCTCTCTCCCTCTCTCTCTCTCTGTCTCTCTGTCTCTCTCCCCTCTGTCTCTCTCCCCTGTCTCTGTCTCTCCCCTCTCTCTCTCTCCCCTCTCTCTCTCTCCCCTGTCTCTGTCTCTCCCCCCTCTCTCTCTCTCTCTCTCTCCCCTCTCTCTCTCTCTCTCTCTCTCTCTCTCTCTCTCTCTCTCTCTCTGTCTCTCTGTCTCTCTCCCCTGTCTCTGTCTCTCCCCTCTCTCTCTCTCTCTCTCTCCCCTCTCTCTCTCTCCCCTGTCTCTGTCTCTCTCTCTCTCTCTCTCTCTCTCTCTCCCCTGTCTCCCCTGTCTCTCTCTCTCTCTCTCTCTCTCTCTCTCTCTCTCTCTCTCTCTCGTAGGAACCTCCAACTGGTCTGAGAGTTACTTCACGCAGACGGCCGGTGTGGGGCTGGTGGTGAACCAGACTGGGGCTGCAGGGAGGGGGGAGCAGGGCACCGTGCAGAGCCAGCTCCAGGGGGTGTTTGAGAGGGACTGGGGCTCCTCCCACGCGGTGCCTCTGAGCACGGAGCACAGCCAGAGCTGCGGGCTGCACACACAGAGCTAGTCTACAGGCAGGGGGGGTGAAACCAGCCCTTTGACAGGCTGGGGCCCCGCTATTCAAAGACTGGACAGCACTGCCTGAAATCTGTGGAGCCAAAGCTAACAAGAGAGACGGGATTGGAACAGATGGATCCTTTTCTCAGCTGCTGCAGAGAGAGTCTGTCCTGCTTGATTTGAAGTGTAGGTTTAATTGTGATTTCTGAAGTGACTCTGGAGGAGGAATGGGTCGCGGCTCAGGGAGCTTTTTGAAATATCTTCACTCCTTTCACAGCTTCATTGTTTGTTTGTATTTTTACAATCCTCGACTGTAACTTTCGAAATCTTTTACAAAGAAACGCAGAATGAAATGCTGCCTTTCTTGTTTTAATTGTAGGTTTTCAAGCTTTAATTGTGTTTCTTTAACACGGCGCAGCTTTTTGCTTCAGTGTTTTGTTTTTTTTTTAAAACCTGTTTTTACTTTTGCATTAGGAAAGGGTAGGATGTGTTTGAAATCCAATGCTTCTGTAAAAAAAATTAAAAAAATTAAACTATTAATTATAATAATTTGAATAAAGTCTGTTTGAAATGTTTTTGCTGTTTGTCATGTGATTATTATTATTATTATTTATTTCTTAGCAGACGCCCTTATCCAGGGCGACTTACAATTGTTACAAGATATCACATTATTTTTACATACAATTACCCATTTATACAGTTGGGTTTTTTTTTTTTACTGGAGCAATATAGGTAAAGTACCTTGCTCAAGGGTACAACAGCAGTGTCCTCGACCGGGGATTGAACCCACTAACCTCCAGTCAAGAGCCCAGAGCCTTAACCACTACTCCACACTGCTGCCCCGTGTTGTACAGCTGACATGATGGGGGAGAATCTACACAATACAAGACATCTAGGATATCTACTATTGAGAATATCTCTCTGAGAGAGACAGGGCAGGTGGAAAGACAGCAGACCTAGAAAAGGAAATGAAGAATTATACACGTTTAAAATCCTCAACTCACTAATAAAATAACACCGCAGCCCGCGTCCCTCTCGATGCTCTCTCTCGCACGATCGCTGAACTGGAACCAGCAGCGACAGGGGCGGGGCTGAGGGGGCGGGGTTTGGAACGCACATGCGCAGTGTGGGCGTGGTTATGCTGATGAGGCTACCGCCTTGCTTTGAACGACTGATCCGGAAGTGGTTGTAGTAAGTGGAGGGGACGCGGTAACGGGGTTTTGTTTGCTCGCCTCGCTGCACGATTCTGTAATATTACGCATTTTATTTTAGTTTTTTTAAAAGACTGAAACGTTTTTGTTTTTTTTTGGTGTTCGTCTTTGTTGCAAAGCAGAAAGAGCGGCCGCGATGTTTTACCATGTGAGTGAAGGGATGCGTTTCTGTGATTGTGTTACATTGACTGGAATGGATACAGTTTTAGATTCACTGCGAGGTGATTTGGCTCCGGGGAAACTCGAATAATAATTCATATTTACTAACCTGATCCCCGCTAGCAAACCCAAAGCATCTGAAACGTGTTTAAGCGAGTTCTCTCCCTCTCCCTCTCCCCCTCTCATTCTCTCCCCCTCTCCCTCTCCCTCTCCCTCTCCCTCCCCCTCCCCCTCCCCCTCCCCCTCCCCCTCTCTCTCTCTCTCTCTCTTAGATTTCTCTGGAGCACGAGATCTTGCTTCACCCGCGGTACTTCGGTCCGAACCTCCTGAACACCGTGAAGCAGAAACTCTTCACCGAGGTGGAGGGAACCTGCACGGGGAAGTGAGTGAGTGAGAGAGAGAGGGGGGGCTGGGAACGAGACTCCCGCTGCACAGCACTGTGATCCACGCCTGGTTTCACTGGGAGTTTAATAATGTGTCTGGTGAATGGTGATCGCATTGCCCCTGTCTCTCTGTCTCTGTGTTGAATGGTGATTGCATTGCCCCTGTCTCTGTGTTGAATGGTGATCGCATTGCCCCTGTCTCTCTGTCTCTGTGTTGAATGATGATCACATTGCCCCTGTCTCTCTGTCTCTGTGTTGAATGGTGATTGCATTGCCCCTGTCTCTCTGTCTCTGTGTTGAATGATGATCACATTGCCCCTGTCTCTCTGTCTCTGTGTTGAATGGTGATTGCATTGCCCCTGTCTCTCTGTCTCTGTGTTGAATGGTGATTGCATTGCCCCTGTCTCTCTGTCTCTGTGTTGAATGGTGATCGCATTGCCCTGTCTCTCTGTCTCTGTGTTGAATGGTGATTGCATTGCCCCTGTCTCTCTGTCTCTGTGTTGAATGGTGATCGCATTGCCCCTGTCTCTCTGTCTCTGTGTTGAATGGTGATCGCATTGCCCCTGTCTCTCTGTCTCTGTGTTGAATGATGATCGCATTGCCCTGTCTCTCTGTCTCTGTGTTGAATGGTGATCGCATTGCCCCTGTGTCTCTGTCTCTGTGTTGAATGGTGATTGCATTGCCCCTGTCTCTCTGTCTCTGTGTTGAATGGTGATCGCATTGCCCCTGTCTCTCTGTCTCTGTGTTGAATGGTGATTGCATTGCCCCTGTCTCTCTGTCTCTGTGTTGAATGGTGATCGCATTGCCCCTGTCTCTCTGTCTCTGTGTTGAATGGTGATTGCATTGCCCCTGTCTCTCTGTCTCTGTGTTGAATGGTGATTGCATTGCCCCTGTGTCTCTGTGTTGAATGGTGATCGCATTGCCCCTGTCTCTCTGTCTCTGTGTTGAATGATGATCGCATTGCCCCTGTCTCTCTGTCTCTGTGTTGAATGGTGATCGCATTGCCCTGTCTCTCTGTCTCTGTGTTGAATGGTGATTGCATTGCCCCTGTCTCTCTGTCTCTGTGTTGAATGGTGATTGCATTGCCCCTGTGTCTCTGTGTTGAATGGTGATCGCATTGCCCCTGTCTCTCTGTCTCTGTGTTGAATGGTGATTGCATTGCCCCTGTCTCTCTGTCTCTGTGTTGAATGATGATCGCATTGCCCCTGTCTCTCTGTCTCTCTGTCTCAGTGTTGAATGGTGATCGCATTGCCCCTGTCTCTCTGTCTCTGTGTTGAATGGTGATTGCATTGCCCCTGTCTCTCTGTCTCTGTGTTGAATGATGATCGCATTGCCCCTGTCTCTCTGTCTCAGTGTTGAATGGTGATCGCATTGCCCCTGTCTCTCTGTCTCTGTGTTGAATGGTGATTGCATTGCCCCTGTCTCTCTGTCTCAGTGTTGAATGGTGATTGCATTGCCCCTGTCTCTCTGTCTCTGTGTTGAATGGTGATTGCATTGCCCCTGTCTCTCTGTCTCTGTGTTGAATGGTGATCGCATTGCCCCTGTCTCTCTGTCTCTGTGTTGAATGGTGATTGCATTGCCCCTGTCTCTCTGTCTCTGTGTTGAATGGTGATCGCATTGCCCCTGTCTCTCTGTCTCTGTGTTGAACGGTGATCGCATTGCCCCTGTCTCTCTGTCTCTGTGTTGAATGGTGATTGCATTGCCCCTGTCTCTCTGTCTCTGTGTTGAATGGTGATTGCATTGCCCCTGTCTCTCTGTCTCTGTGTTGAATGGTGATCGCATTGCCCCTGTCTCTCTGTCTCTGTGTTGAATGGTGATTGCATTGCCCCTGTGTCTCTGTGTTGAATGGTGATTGCATTGCCCCTGTCTCTCTGTCTCTGTGTTGAATGGTGATCGCATTGCCCCTGTCTCTCTGTCTCTGTGTTGAATGGTGATTGCATTGCCCCTGTCTCTCTGTCTCTGTGTTGAATGGTGATTGCATTGCCCCTGTCTCTCTGTCTCTGTGTTGAATGATGATCACATTGCCCCTGTCTCTCTGTCTCTGTGTTGAATGGTGATTGCATTGCCCCTGTCTCTCTGTCTCTGTGTTGAATGGTGATCGCATTGCCCCTGTCTCTCTGTCTCCCTCCTCAGGTACGGGTTTGTAATTGCGGTCACCACCATTGATAATATCGGCGCGGGGGTGATCCAGCCCAGCAGAGGCTTCGTTCTCTACCCGGTCAAGTACAAGGCCATCGTGTTCCGGCCCTTCAAGGGAGAGGTGGTCGACGCCGTGGTCACTCAGGTCAACAAGGTGAGAGGAGATCACAGGATTTTTTTTTTTTCTTGGCAATGAATACATGAGCTGTGGGTGTTTATATTATTATTTTCTCAATATATAAATTATACTTGCTACCATCTCTCTCTCCCTCTCCCTCTCTCCCTCTCCCTCTCTCTTCCCCTCCTCCCTCTCCCTCTCTCTTCCCTCCTCCCTCTCTCTCTCTCTCTCTCTCTCTCTCCCCTCTCCCTCTCTCTCTCTCTCTCTCCCTCTCCCTCTCTCTCTCTCTCTCTCTCTCTCTCTCAGGTCGGGCTCTTCACTGAGATTGGCCCCATGTCCTGCTTCATCTCCAGACACGTGAGTCTCGCTGAACGTATTCCTGCAGCACAGCGTGGAGAGAGAGACGCTGGCTCTGACAGTGTGGAGAGAGAGACGCTGGCTCTGTGTGACAGTGTGGAGAGAGAGAGAGACGCTGGCTCTGTGTGACAGCGTGGAGAGAGAGACGCTGGCTCTGTGTGACAGTGTGGAGAGAGAGACGCTGGCTCTGTGTGACAGTGTGGAGAGAGAGAAGCTGGCTCTGTGTGACAGTGTGGAGAGAGAGACGCTGGCTCTGTGTGACAGTGTGGAGAGAGACGCTGGCTCTGTGTGACAGTGTGGAGAGAGAGACGCTGGCTCTGTGTGACAGTGTGGAGAGAGACACGCTGGCTCTGTGACAGTGTGGAGAGAGAGACGCTGGCTCTGTGTGACAGTGTGGAGAGAGAGACGCAGGCTCTGTGTGACAGTGTGGAGAGAGAGACGCTGGCTCTGTGTGACAGTGTGGAGAGAGAGACGCTGGCTCTGTGTGACAGTGTGAGAGAGACGCTGGCTCTGTGACAGTGTGGAGAGAGAGACGCTGGCTCTGTGTGACAGTGTGGAGAGAGAGACACGCTGGCTCTGTGTGACAGTGTGTGGAGAGAGACGCTGGCTCTGTGTGACAGTGTGGAGAGAGAGACGCTGGCTCTGTGAGACAGTGTGGAGAGAGAGACGCTGGCTCTGGTGTTGACAGTGTGGAGAGAGAGACGCTGGCTCTGTGTGACAGTGTGGAGAGAGAGACGCTGGCTCTGTGAGTGACAGTGTGGAGAGAGAGACGCTGGCTCTGTGAGTGACAGTGTGGACGGTGAGGGACGGTGTGGACGGTCACGGCCTCTGTCTTGTTTTGCAGTCGATCCCCTCCGAGATGGAGTTCGACCCCAACTCCAACCCCCCCTGCTACAAGACCACCGACGAGGTGAGTGTCAGAGACGCGCAGAGACACGCACGCAGAGCCACGCACACACGCAGAGACACCACACACCGCAGAGACACACACACGCACACAGAGACACGCATATTTTGTTTGTTCTCGGCTGTTTGTTTTCAGTCTTGTGTTTGTTCTCAGGGCTGTGGTTGTGTTTGTTTTCAGTCTTGTGTTTGTTTTCAGGGCTGTGGTTGTGTTTGTTTTCAGTCTTGTGTTTGTTTTCAGGGCTGTGGTTGTGTTTGTTTTCAGGCTGTGGTTGTGTTTGTTCTCGGCTGTGGTTGTGTTTGTTTTCAGGGCTGTGGTTGTGTTTGTTTTCAGGGTTGTGGTTGTGTTTGTTCTCGGCTGTGGTTGTGTTTGTTTTCAGGGCTGTGGTTGTGTTTGTTTTCAGGGCTGTGGTTGTGTTTGTTCTCGGCTGTGGTTGTGTTTGTTTTCAGGGCTGTGGTTGTGTTTGTTTTCAGGGTTGTGGTTGTGTTTGTTTTCAGGGCTGTGGTTGTGTTTGTTTTCAGGGTTGTGTTTGTTTTCAGGGCTGTGGTTGTGTTTGTTTTCAGTCTTGTGTTTGTTTTCAGGGCTGTGGTTGTGTTTGTTTTCAGGGCTGTGGTTGTGTTTGTTTTCAGGGCTGTGGTTGTGTTTGTTCTCAGGGCTGTGGTTGTGTTTGTTCTCAGGGCTGTGGTTGTGTTTGTTTTCAGGGCTGTGTTTGTTTTCAGGGCTGTGGTTGTGTTTGTTTTCAGGGCTGTGGTTGTGTTTGTTTTCAGGGCTGTGGTTGTGTTTGTTTTCAGGGTTGTGTTTGTTTTCAGGGCTGTGGTTGTGTTTGTTTTCAGGGCTGTGGTTGTGTTTGTTTTCAGGGTTGTGTTTGTTTTCAGGGCTGTGGTTGTGTTTGTTTTCAGGGCTGTGGTTGTGTTTGTTTTCAGGGCTGTGGTTGTGTTTGTTTTCAGGGCTGTGGTTGTGTTTGTTTTCAGTCTTGTGTTTGTTTTCAGGGCTGTGGTTGTGTTTGTTTTCAGGGCTGTGGTTGTGTTTGTTTTCAGGGTTGTGGTTGTGTTTGTTTTCAGTCTTGTGTTTGTTTTCAGGGCTGTGGTTGTGTTTGTTTTCAGTCTTGTGTTTGTTTTCAGGGCTGTGGTTGTGTTTGTTTTCAGTCTTGTGTTTGTTTTCAGGGCTGTGGTTGTGTTTGTTTTCAGGGCTGTGGTTGTGTTTGTTTTCAGGGCTGTGGTTGTGTTTGTTTTCAGGGCTGTGGGTTGTGTTTGTTTTCAGGGCTGTGGTTGTGTTTGTTTTCAGGGTTGTGTTTGTTTTCAGGGCTGTGGTTGTGTTTGTTTTCAGGGCTGTGGTTGTGTTTGTTTTCAGGGCTGTGGTTGTGTTTGTTTTCAGGGGCTGTGGTTGTGTTTGTTTTCAGTCTTGTGTTTGTTCTCAGGGCTGTGGTTGTGTTTGTTTTCAGGGCTGTGGTTGTGTTTGTTTTCAGTCTTGTGTTTGTTGTCAGGGCTGTGTTGTGTTTGTTTTCAGGGCTGTGGTTGTGTTTGTTTTCAGGGCTGTGGTTGTGTTTGTTCTCAGGGCTGTGGTTGTGTTTGTTTTCAGGGTTGTGTTTGTTTTCAGGGCTGTGGTTGTGTTTGTTTTCAGGGTTGTGTTTGTTTTCAGGGCTGTGGTTGTGTTTGTTTTCAGGTTGTGTTTGTTTTCAGGGCTGTGGTTGTGTTTGTTCTCAGGGCTGTGGTTGTGTTTGTTTCAGTCTTGTGTTTGTTTTCAGGGCTGTGGTTGTGTTTGTTTTCAGGGCTGTGGTTGTGTTTGTTTTCAGGGCTGTGTTTGTTTTCAGGGCTGTGGTTGTGTTTGTTTTCAGGGTTGTGTTTGTTTTCAGGGCTGTGGTTGTGTTTGTTTTCAGGGGTTGTGTTTGTTTTTCAGGGCTGTGGTTGTGTTTGTTCTCAGGGCTGTGGTTGTGTTTGTTTTCAGGGTTGTGTTTGTTTTCAGGGTTGTGTTTGTTTTCAGGGCTGTGGTTTGTGTTTGTTTTCAGGGCTGTGGTTGTGTTTGTTTTCAGGGCTGTGGTTGTGTTTGTTTTCAGGGCTGTGGTTGTGTTTGTTCTCAGGGCTGTGGTTGTGTTTGTTTTCAGGGCTGTGTTTGTTTTCAGGGCTGTGGTTGTGTTTGTTTTCAGGGTTGTGTTTTTTTTCAGGGCTGTGGTTGTGTTTGTTTTCAGTCTTGTGGTTTGTTTTCAGGGCTGTGGTTGTGTTTGTTTTCAGTCTTGTGTTTGTTTGTTTCAGGACATTGTGATTCAGCAAGATGATGAGATTCGATTGAAGATTGTCGGGACGAGAGTCGACAAGAACGACATTGTGAGTCCCGAGTTTGTCTGTCCGTCCTGACCCCAGTGAGACAGGAACACAGCCCTGCCTCATTGATTAATGGTCAGACCCTGCTGTCCTGTTTAAGACCCTTCACTGATTCACTGCTCAGTGTTCAGCAGTGTTGTGATGTGAGAGAGCTGAAGAGAGCTAAAGAGAGCTAGAGAGAGCTGAGATACAGAGAGCTGAGAGAGAGAGATACAGAGCTGAGAGAGATACAGAGATACAGAGAGCTGAGAGAGAGATACAGAGATACAGAGAGCTGAGAGAGAGAGATACAGAGAGCTGAGAGAGAGAGATACAGAGATACAGAGAGCTGAGAGAGAGATACAGAGATACAGAGAGCTGAGAGAGAGAGATACAGAGAGCTGAGAGAGAGAGATACAGAGAGCTGAGAGAGAGAGATACAGAGAGCTGAGAGAGAGATACAGAGATACAGAGAGCTGAGAGAGAGATACAGAGATACAGAGAGCTGAGAGAGAGATACAGAGAGCTGAGAGAGAGATACAGAGAGCTGAGAGAGAGATACAGAGAGCTGAGAGAGAGATACAGAGAGCTGAGAGAGAGATACAGAGAGCTGAGAGAGAGATACAGATAGCTGAGAGAGAGAGAGATACAGAGAGCTGAGAGAGAGAGATAGAGATACAGAGAGCTGAGAGAGAGATACAGAGCTGAGAGAGAGAGATACAGAGAGCTGAGAGAGAGAGATACAGAGAGCTGAGAGAGAGAGATACAGAGAGCTGAGAGAGAGAGAGATACAGAGAGCTGAGAGAGAGAGAGATACAGAGAGCTGAGAGAGAGAGAGATACAGAGAGCTGAGACAGAGATACAGATAACTGAGAGAGATACAGAGAGCTGAGAGAGAGATACAGAGATACAGAGAGCTGAGAGAGAGAGATACAGAGAGCTGAGAGAGAGATACTCCCTCAGGCAGACAGAATCGAGGGTTTTCTGCTCCAAGAGGAGAAGCTGCAGGTCTTACTGGGGAGAGGAGAGAGGGAAGCAGGAAGAGCCACAGGGCCAGAGACGCACAGCAGCCGAGCCCGACACACAGATATCCTCGTTTATTTCAACACTGCTTCAGCTTGTCATGCCAGTGAAGTATCTGAACTTGAATAAAGAGAGAGAGAGTCCTGGAGCTGCAGCCCTCGCAGTGTTCAGAGCAGTGATGCAACAGCCAGCACTGTGACGTGTGAATCAGACTCTGTGTGCTCTGAGAACCCCTGTTCTCTCCCTCTCCTCCTCTCCTCCTCTCCCTCTCTCTCCTCCTCCCCTCCCCCTCCCCCTCTCTCTCCTCCTCCCCTCCCCCTCCCCCTCTCTCTCCTCCTCTCCTCCTCCTCCTCTCCCCCTCCCCCTCTCTCTCTCCTCCTCCTCCCCTCCCTCCCCCCCTCCTCCTCCTCCCCTCCCTCCCCCCTCCTCCTCCTCCCCTCTCCCCCCCTCCCCCTCCCCCTCCTCCTCTCCCCTCCCCCTCCTCCTCTCCCCTCCTCCCCCTCCTCCTCTCCTCCTCTCCCTCTCTCTCCTCCTCCCCTCCCCCTCCCCTCTCTCTCTCTCTCCTCCAGTTTGCTATCGGCTCCCTGATGGATGACTATCTGGGTAAGTTTCGGTTTTTGTCTGATCTCTGCGTTCTGAATTTCAGGCTGTCATCAACACCTCGTCGTCGTGCATTTTAAATCCGTGGCTCTCTTACGGAGTCCCAAGCAGAGATGTTCATCGCTTCAGGTTTTTTTTTGGTTTTTTTTAAATGTTTATTTTTGTTATTTTTTATTGTTTTTCAAAAAATTAACAATTGCAAAGCTGATTTCTTCTGTTACGATAAGGACAGCGTGCGCACGTAATGACATCACTGCGCACAGTTACATCACTGCGCACAGTGACATCACTGCGCACAGTGACATCACTGCTCGTAAGGTTTCACTTTCAATTTTAGTTTCAGTAGAAACACTAAAAGAAACTTCATAAATGAAGCGATAAACGATCTTTTTTTTTTTTTTCTTCAATGTCTTTCTAGTAGTTTTTTTTTTCATCGGGTTTTCTTTGTGAAAGCTCAGATCTGCCGCCTCCGATCCCGAGTGATTTTATAAAGATGTGCTCGTCTTAGAAACGTCTCCCTTTCCCCCCGCAGGTCTGGTTAGTTAGCGTGTGCGTGTGCGTGTGCGTGTGCGTGCCTGGAGGAGAGGAGCCTGCTGTCTCAACGGATCTTTCTTTAAAATGTTTCTCAGAAACGACAGTCGACGCGTCAAGTTATTATTATTATTATTATTATTATTGTATATTTTTTTAAATAATAAAAAAGTGAAAATAATAACAACGATGGTGTTTTCTTTCAGTGTAATAAAATCGTTTTGACCTCCCACATTTCCACTGTCGTCTTGTACTGATGTTTCTGTGACTTCACGATTAGTCTCATTATTATTACTATTATTATTTACTTTTTCACTCTGTCTGGTAAATCACAAGATTCTCTAGCAGGAGAGTCTAATCACTCAATCCCAGTCCTGGAGCCCCATTAGATATACATTAGATATACATTATAAAGACATTTCAGAGGGCTGGATCGCATCAATATCAGGGTCTAGCGCTGTATATTATAAAGACATTTCAGAGGGCTGGATCGCATCGATATCAGGGTCTAGAGCTGTATATTATAAAGACATTTCAGAGGGCTGGATCGCATCAATATCAGGGTCTAGTGCTGTATATTATAAAGACATTTCAGAGGGCTGGATCGCATCGATATCAGGGTCTAGCGCTGTATATTATAAAGACATTTCAGAGGGCTGGATCGCATTAATATCAGGGTCTAGTGCTGTATATTATAAAGACATTTCAGAGGGCTGGATCGCATTAATATCAGGGTCTAGTGCTGTATATTATAAAGACATTTCAGAGGGCTGGATCGCACCGATATCAGGGTCTAGTGCTGTATATTATAAAGACATTTCAGAGGGCTGGATCGCATCAATATCAGGGTCTAGCGCTGTATATTATAAAGACATTTCAGAGGGCTGAATCGCATCGATATCAGGGTCTAGTGCTGTATATTATAAAGACATTTCAGAGGGCTGGATCGCATCAATATCAGGGTCTAGCGCTGTATATTATAAAGACATTTCAGAGGGCTGAATCGCATCGATATCAGGGTCTAGTGCTGTATATTATAAAGACATTTCAGAGGGCTGGATCGCATCAATATCAGGGTCTAGCGCTGTATATTATAAAGACATTTCAGAGGGCTGGATCGCATCAATATCAGGGTCTAGCGCTGTATATTATAAAGACATTTCAGAGGGCTGGATCGCAGCGATATCAGGGTCTAGCGCTGTATATTATAAAGACATTTCAGAGGGCTGGATCGCAGCGATATCAGGGTCTAGCGCTGTATATTATAAAGACATTTCAGAGGGCTGGATCGCATCGATATCAGGGTCTAGCGCTGTATATTATAAAGACATTTCAGAGGGCTGGATCGCATCGATATCAGGGTCTAGCGCTGTATATTATAAAGACATTTCAGAGGGCTGGATCGCATCGATATCAGGGTCTAGCGCTGTATATTATAAAGACATTTCAGAGGGCTGGATCGCATCGATATCAGGGTCTGCTGTATATTATAAAGACATTTCAGAGGGCTGGATCGCATCGATATCAGGGTCTAGCGCTGTATATTATAAAGACATTTCAGAGGGCTGGATCACATCAATATCAGGGTCTAGTGCTGTATATTATAAAGACATTTCAGAGGGCTGAATCGCATCACTATCAGGGTCTAGTGCTGTATATTATAAAGACATTTCAGAGGGCTGAATCGCATCACTATCAGGGTCTAGTGCTGTATATTATAAAGACATTTCAGAGGGCTGAATCGCATCGATATCAGGGTCTAGTGCTGTATATTATAAAGACATTTCAGAGGGCTGGATCGCATCAATATCAGGGTCTAGTGCTGTATATTATAAAGACATTTCAGAGGGCTGAATCGCATCACTATCAGGGTCTAGTGCTGTATATTATAAAGACATTTCAGAGGGCTGGATCGCATCGATATCAGGGTCTAGCGCTGTATATTATAAAGACATTTCAGAGGGCTGGATCGCATCACTATCAGGGTCTAGCGCTGTATATTATAAAGACATTTCAGAGGGCTGGATCGCATCAATATCAGGGTCTAGTGCTGTATATTATAAAGACATTTCAGAGGGCTGGATCGCATTACTATCAGGGTCTGCTATGTGTTCAGGAATATCCAATCTGGTAATAATATAAAGCGGTTGTCCGCCCCTAGCCCCGCCCACCTGCACGACGCCCCGCCCTCGCCCCGCCCTCTCTCAGACGCCCCGCCCCCTGCCTGTCTTTACGGCAGTGTCGCGCGCCGCTCCTCCTTCTCTCTCTTTTTCTTGAACATGGCGGCCGGGGTGAGTGTATTTTTTGGGCTCGTTTCATCCGATTGAAATCTCCTCCATCCTACCCCGCGTCCTCACCGCAGAGCCCCCGGCGAGAGCCCGCGTCTCTGCCCGGGGCCGGGGAAGCAGCGATTTTGAAGGAGGGGGGGAGTATTTGAGAGCAATCACAGAAACCGAGCCGGCTGTAGCTTTCTTTAACAGGGATTTTCATTTGATTTTGAATAGTTTGTAATGTCCAGTTTGCCTCACGGAGGTCGGCTCTTCCGTGGCGTTTCTTCATAAGAAACTGTGTGATAAAGACGAGCTCTTAACCGTGTTCCCCGAAATGTGATTGGCAAAGTCGCAGGATAAATAAAGCCTACGTTTTCAAAACGGCGCTGAAAATAATTCTGCTTGAAGTGTGTTTCGTGTTATTAATATTAATGTGCTGGTCTTGTTGGGAAGTCGTTTTTCTGGGTGGGTTTTTAATATTAATGTGCTGGTCTTGTTGGGAAGTCGTTTTTCTGGGTGGGTTTTTAATATTAATGTGCTGGTCTTGTTGGGAAGTCGTTTTTCTGGGTGGGTTTTTAATATTAATGTGCTGGTCTTGTTGGGAAGTCGTTTTTCTGGTGGGTTTTTAATATTAATGTGCTGGTCTTGTTGGGAAGTCGTTTTTCTGGGTGGGTTTTTAATATTAATGTGCTGGTCTTGTTGGGAAGTCGTTTTTCTGGGTGGGTTTTTAATATTAATGTGCTGGTCTTGTTGGGAAGTCGTTTTTCTGGGTGGGTTTTTAATATTAATGTGCTGGTCTTGTTGGGAAGTCGTTTTTCTGGGTGGGTTTTTAATATTAATGTGCTGGTCTTGTTGGGAAGTCGTTTTTCTGGGTCGGTTTTTAATATTAATGTGCTGGTCTTGTTGGGAAGTCGTTTTTCTGGGTGGGTTTTTAATATTAATGTGCTGGTCTTGTTGGGAAGTCGTTTTTCTGGGTGGGTTTTTAATATTAATGTGCTGGTCTTGTTGGGAAGTCGTTTTTCTGGGTGGGTTTTTAATATTAATGTGCTGGTCTTGTTGGGAAGTCGTTTTTCTGGGTGGGTTTTTAATATTAATGTGCTGGTCTTGTTGGGAAGTCGTTTTTCTGGGTGGGTTTTTAATATTAATGTGCTGGTCTTGTTGGGAAGTCGTTTTTCTGGGTGGGTTTTTAATATTAATGTGCTGGTCTTGTTGGGAAGTCGTTTTTCTGGGTGGGTTTTTAATATTAATGTGCTGGTCTTGTTGGGAAGTCGTTTTTCTGGGTGGGTTTTTAATATTAATGTGCTGGTCTTGTTGGGAAGTCGTTTTTCTGGTTGGTTTTTAATATTAATGTGCTGGTCTTGTAGGGAAGTCGTTTTTCTGGGTGGGTTTTTAAATAATGTAATTTCTTGATATCGCGTTGAACTTGGCGTGCTGGTGTTAAACTGACACGTCACGACAGAGACGTGCGGATTGAATAAATGAATATATAATTAATAAAACTCCGTGTCCGGGGCGGGGGGGGGACATTTATATTTGTGTTAAAATGTGGTGGGGTGAAAGTTTCTTCCGGTAGTACAAGTTTCGACTTAGGAGGTAAAAAAAAAAAAAAAATAACTAAATCTCCCAAAATAACGTGAGCTGAGCGGCCGGCTTGCTCACAAACACACGCACATACATACATATATAATGTGTGTGTGTGTGTGTGTGTGTGTATGTATGTATGTGTATATATATAGAGTCCGCTGTGTGGATTGCGATAGAGTTGAAGCAAATCTAAACCAGGCAGTACGTGTGTACGTCATGGATCGGTGTAACGTCAATATATATACATAATGACGTCACAACTCACTATTTTAATAATCAACTACAGCCAATATTCACTGCAGGTATTAATGTTATTTATTATTGGTAATGAGTGTTCAGCTTCGGTTCTTATTTATTGATAGATGTGTATTCAGCGCTACCCTGTGTTTGTTAATGATATAGCCGTGATGTCATTCCTTGGTTTTATGTACAGCTCGTGGAAAGTCCATGCTTTTATTTTTGTATTTAAATAGACCGGATTGGCTCGCTGAAATGCCACTTTGATTAGACCAATGCTTATTGGTCGATTCCTCATGAGGGATTTATAATTTGACAAATCGCCACCCTCCGAACTGCCCCGTTCTCAAACGAGGCCGCGGTCTCAACGGGGGAATCTCCTGGTTTAATAAATACATCTGGAACTGTATTAGACTTTTAAATATTAGTTTAGTAGAAATACGAGGAGAAACTGAAATACAGGAAACGACAACGGAATTCTCTCTCTCTCTCTCTCTCTCTCTCTCTCTCTCTCTCTCTCTCTCTCTCTCTCTCTCTCTCAGACTCTCTATACCTATCCAGAGAACTGGAGGGCTTTCAAAGCCCTGATCGCTGCCCAGTACAGCGGAGCCAAGGTCCAGGTGGCCTCCTCCCCACCCCAGTTCCACTTCGGACAGACTAACAAGACCCCGGACTTCCTCAAGAAATTCCCCCTGGGGAAGGTGAGTGCGCTGGGGGTCGGGGTGCTGGCTACATGCCTTTCTACTGGATAAACGCTCCTGGATATTTTTATTTAATTACGTTTTTCAACTTTTAACATACTTGGTACAATATTAGTGAAGGGTGTTGGGCTGCCGTTGAATAAGTGTGATCCAGTCCTGGTTTCACTGGGAGTTTAATAATCAGACACACCTGAGCTTGTTAGCTAGACACACTGGGGGCTGATCAAGCTGGTAGCAGTGAAACCTGGACTGGATCACACTGCTGTGCAATAGGAGTCTGATTCCCAGCCCTGTTTCCCTTAGTTATCAGTCTCTTCCAGTTTCACCTGAATAATACTGAAGGTTTGTGATGTGAAACTCGTCTCTCTCTCTCTCTCTCTCTCTCTCTCTCTCTCTCTCTCTCTCTCTCTCTCTCTCTCTCTCTCTCCTCTCTCTCTCTCTCTCTCTCTCTCTCTCTCTCTCTCTCTCTCTCTCTCTCTCTCTCTCTCTCTCTCTCTCTCTCTCAGGTCCCAGCCTTCCAGGGAGATGATGGTTTCTGTCTGTTTGAAAGCAACGCCATCGCTCACTACTGTAAGTGCTGCCCAGCTCTCCCCCTCCACCCAGCCTCTCCCTGTGCTCTTGCTGCTCCCCTGCCCTGCTCGTGTTACCCCTCCCTCTCCCCTGCCCTGCTCGTGTTACCCCCTCCCTCTCCCCTGCCCTGCTCGTGTTAACCCCTCCCTCTCCCCTGCCCTGCTCGTGTTAACCCCTTCCTCTCCCCTGCCCTGCTCGTGTTAACCCCTCCCCTCCTCTCCTCAGTGGGCTCGGACGCGCTGCGTGGCTCCTCGAAGGAAGCTGCTGCTCAGGTCCTGCAGTGGATGAGTTTTGCCGACAGCGAGATCGTTCCTCCAGCCAGCGCCTGGGTCTTCCCTACCTTGGGCATCATGCAGTACAACAAGCAGGTAACCAGGGGGCGCCACAGAGTCACGAATACACTCCCACGATCCAGCCCTCTGAAATGTCTTTATAATATACAGCGCTAGACCCTGATATTGATGCGATCCAGCCCTCTGAAATGTCTTTATAATATACAGCACTAGACCCTGATATTGATGCGATCCAGCCCTCTGAAATGTCTTTATAATATACAGCACTAGACCCTGATATCGATGCGATCCAGCCCTCTGAAATGTCTTTATAATATACAGCGCTAGACCCTGATATTGATGCGATCCAGCCCTCTGAAATGTCTTTATAATATACAGCGCTAGACCCTGATATTGATGCGATCCAGCCCTCTGAAATGTCTTTATAATATACAGCGCTAGACCCTGATATTGATGCGATCCAGCCCTCTGAAATGTCTTTATAATATACAGCACTAGACCCTGATATCGATGCGATCCAGCCCTCTGAAATGTCTTTATAATATACAGCACTAGACCCTGATATTGATGCGATCCAGCCCTCTGAAATGTCTTTATAATATACAGCGCTAGACCCTGATATCGATGCGATCCAGCCCTCTGAAATGTCTTTATAATATATAGCACTAGACCCTGATATTGATGCGATCCAGCCCTCTGAAATGTCTTTATAATATACAGCGCTAGACCCTGATATCGATGCGATCCAGCCCTCTGAAATGTCTTTATAATATACAGCACTAGACCCTGATAGTGATGCGATCCAGCCCTCTGAAATGTCTTTATAATATACAGCGCTAGACCCTGATATCGATGCGATCCAGCCCTCTGAAATGTCTTTATAATATACAGCGCTAGACCCTGATATTGATGCGAAATGTTAACCCTCGCCTCTCTGGTCCTCTGTGTTAACCCTCGCCTCTCCCCCAGGCGACAGAGCTTGCGAAGGAGGAAGTGCGCAGGCTGCTGGAGCTGCTGAATGAGCATCTGAAGAGCAGGACCTTCCTGGTGGGAGAGCGAGTGAGCCTGGCTGACATCAGCGTGGCCTGCGCACTGCTCTGGCTGTACAAACAGGTACTGAGAGACAGGGAGTGACTGTGTGTGTGGAGGAGGAGAGGGAGTGTGAGAGTGTCTCGCTGTGTGGCCTGCGCCCTGGTCTATACAAACAGGTACTGAGAGAGAGGGAGTGACTGTGTGCAGGGGTGTGTCTGGCTGTGCGCCCTGCTCTATACAGACAGGCAGGGAGACTCTTGAGTAGGAGAGACTCACGTGCGTGTGTGTGTGTCTGCCTGCCTCTCCTCCTGTGTAACCCGCTCCCTCTCTCCCCCCAGGTCCTGGAGCCTGCTTTCAGACAGCCCTTCCCCAACACAAACCGCTGGTTCAGCACCTGCATCAACCAGCCGCAGTTCAGAGCTGTGCTGGGAGAGGTGCGGCTGTGTGAGAAGATGGCTCAGTTCGATGGTGAGTCACCAGCAGCTGAGAGACCTGGACTTGACTTCTGTGTGTGTTTCTGATAGGGGAGCGTTTGTGTTTGTTTCTGATAGGGGTGTTCAGTCAGGGAGGGCAGTAAGACTCCTATTGCACAGCAGTGTCACCCATTCCAGGTTTTACTGCCAGCTTGATGAGCCCCCGGTGTGTCTTATTTAACTCCTAGTGAAACCAGGAATGGATCAAACAGCTGTGCAGTTTTTTGTTCTGTCCCTGCATGCTTGTCTTGTAACAACATTGGGATCAGCTCTAAACTACCCCGCCCCAGTTACTGACGGGTTTAACCCTTTCCTGCCCTCTCGCCTCGACAGCCAAGAAGTTCAGCGAGATGCAGCCCAAGAAGGAGGGAGCCCCGAAGAAAGAGAAGGCGAGCAAGGAGGCCAAACCCCAGCCCGAGAAGAGAGAGAAGAAAGCGAGCGCTGAGGAGGAGGAGCTGGACGACTGCGAGGCGGCACTGGCCTCCGAACCCAAATCCAAGGACCCCTTCGCTGACCTGCCCAAGAGGTGAGAGAGACACGAGGCACCCGAGAGCGCAGCCGTCCACCCCTCAGTACGCTGAGAGGGCAGCCGTCCACCCCTCAGTACGCTGAGAGGGCAGCCGTCCACCCCTCAGTACGCTGAGAGGGCAGCCGTCCACCCCTCAGTACACAGGGACATTCTCTACCTGAGGAAGAGGGGTACACCTGTACGCCCCTGAATAGAGCTGTACACGCCCTGCCTGGCTCCTGGTCGTTTCTGTAGTGCCGTGAACCCCAGGGCTGGAGTGAGTAATCGGGGTAACTGCAGGTCAGCAAGCCTGCTGCCTGGAGCAGATGGCTTCGTTCCCTTCCTGCTCATAAAACTGTTCACACTGCAGCCAAACTTCCTGAAGCAGGAAAGCTGTGCTCTGGAGCTGACTGACTCCCTCCCCCTCCCCCTCCCTCTGTGTGTGTGTGTGTGTCTCTCTCTCTCTCCCCCTCCCTCTGTGTGTGTGTCTGTGTCTCTCTCTCTCTCTCTCTCTCTCTCTCTCTCTCATATAAACGCTGTAAGGTTGTGTTTTTTTATATTTGATTGAATTTTCTCCTGTTTGGGCAGTTTTCTGTGTTTGTAGCGAGATCTCTGTGTGTTTGTGCCTCACCCTTGATTGCGCAGGAAGAGCCGCCCAGCTAATACAAGCCAGCTGTGTGAAACGGAGCTCGCTGTGAGTTGGTTGGCTTGCTGTGAAGCTGGCAGAGGCAGCCTGGCTTCATACTGAACACTATCCCACGCCTTTCACATGCCTTGCATAGCTAGCCTGGGACTGCAGCTCTGATAGGAAACACAGACATCAACAACGCCAGCGTTAACACATTCCTGCACCCTCTGACCATCCACTGTGCAGAGGTCTATAGGAAAGAGAGCTCCACACTGCAGAGCTGTATAGAGGTCTATAGGAAAGAGAGCTCCACACTGCAGAGCTGTATAGAGGTCTATAGGAAAGAGAGCTCCACACTGCAGAGCTGTATAGAGGTCTATAGGAAAGAGCGCTCCACACTGCAGAGCTGTACAGAGGTCTATAGGAAAGAGAGCTCCACACTGCAGAGCTGTACAGAGGTCTATAGGAAAGAGAGCTCCACACTGCAGAGCTGTATAGAGGTCTATAGGAAAGAGAGCTCCACACTGCAGAGCTGTATAGAGGTCTATAGGAAAGAGAGCTCCACACTGCAGAGCTGTATAGAGGTCTATAGGAAAGAGCTCCACACTGCAGAGCTGTACAGAGGTCTATAGGAAAGAGAGCTCCACACTGCAGAGCTGTACAGAGGTCTATAGGAAAGAGAGCTCCACACTGCAGAGCTGTATAGAGGTCTATAGGAAAGAGCGCTCCACACTGCAGAGCTGTGCAGAGGTCTATAGGAAAGAGAGCTCCACACTGCAGAGCTGTGCAGAGGTCTATAGGACAGAGAGCTCCACACTGCAGAGCTGTATAGAGGTCTATAGGAAGGAGCTTCACACTGCAGAGCTGTATAGAGGTCTATAGGAAAGAGAGCTCCACACTGCAGAGCTGTATAGAGGTCTATAGGAAAGAGAGCTCCACACTGCAGAGCTGTATAGAGGTCTATAGGAAAGAGAGCTCCACACTGCAGAGCTGTATAGAGGTCTATAGGAAAGAGCGCTCCACACTGCAGAGCTGTACAGAGGTCTATAGGAAAGAGAGCTCCACACTGCAGAGCTGTACAGAGGTCTATAGGAAAGAGAGCTCCACACTGCAGAGCTGTATAGAGGTCTATAGGAAAGAGAGCTCCACACTGCAGAGCTGTATAGAGGTCTATAGGAAAGAGAGCTCCACACTGCAGAGCTGTATAGAGGTCTATAGGAAAGAGCTCCACACTGCAGAGCTGTACAGAGGTCTATAGGAAAGAGAGCTCCACACTGCAGAGCTGTACAGAGGTCTATAGGAAAGAGAGCTCCACACTGCAGAGCTGTATAGAGGTCTATAGGAAAGAGCGCTCCACACTGCAGAGCTGTGCAGAGGTCTATAGGAAAGAGAGCTCCACACTTCAGAGCTGTACAGAGGTCTATAGGAAAGAGAGCTCCACACTGCAGAGCTGTGCAGAGGTCTATAGGAAAGAGAGCTCCACACTGCAGAGCTGTACAGAGGTCTATAGGAAAGAGAGCTCCACACTGCAGAGCTGTATAGAGGTCTATAGGAAAGAGAGCTCCACACTGCAGAGCTGTACAGAGGTCTATAGGAAAGAGAGCTCCACACTGCAGAGCTGTATAGAGGTCTATAGGAAAGAGAGCTCCACACTGCAGAGCTGTATAGAGGTCTATAGGAAAGAGAGCTCCACACTGCAGAGCTGTGCAGAGGTCTATAGGAAAGAGAGCTCCACACTGCAGAGCTGTGCAGAGGTCTATAGGACAGAGAGCTCCACACTGCAGAGCTGTATAGAGGTCTATAGGAAGGAGCTTCACACTGCAGAGCTGTATAGAGGTCTATAGGAAAGAGAGCTCCACACTGCAGAGCTGTATAGAGGTCTATAGGAAAGAGAGCTCCACACTGCAGAGCTGTACAGAGGTCTATAGGAAAGAGAGCTCCACACTGCAGAGCTGTATAGAGGTCTATAGGAAAGAGAGCTCCACACTGCAGAGCTGTGCAGAGGTCTATAGGAAAGAGCTCCACACTGCAGAGCTGTATAGAGGTCTATAGGAAGGAGAGCTCCACACTGCAGAGCGCTCTTATTAATAACTCTCTCTCTCTCTCTCTCTCTCTCTCTCCCATCTCCAGCACCTTCGTGCTTGATGAGTTTAAGAGGAAGTACTCCAATGAAGACACTCTGAAAGTGGCTCTGCCGCACTTCTGGGAGCACTTTGACAGGGAGGGCTATTCCATCTGGTACGGAGAGTACAAATACCCCGAGGACCTGACCCTCACATTCATGAGCTGCAACCTCATCGCAGGTGAGAGAGGCGCACGCCTGAGCACAGCGCTGCCTCCTGTAGTGCTGGAGAAACTGTAAGAATGCCTAACCTGAACCCTGAGCACAGCGCTGCCTCCTGTAGTGCTGGAGAAACTGTAAGAATGCCTAACCTGAACCCTGAGCACAGCGCTGCCTCCTGTAGTGCTGGAGAAACTGTAAGAATGCCTAACCTGAACCCTGAGCACAGCGCTGCCTCCTGTAGTGCTGGAGAAACTGTAAGAATGCCTAACCTGAACCCTGAGCACAGCGCTGCCTCCTGTAGTGCTGGAGAAACTGTAAGAATGTCTAACCTGAACCTTGAGCACAGCGCTGCCTCCTGTAGTGCTGGAGAAACTGTAAGAATGTCTAACCTGAACCTTGAGCACAGCGTTGCCTCCTGTAGTGCTGGAGAAACTGTAAGAATGCCTAACCTGAACCTTGAGCACAGCGCTGCCTCCTGTAGTGCTGGAGAAACTGTAAGAATGCCTTCAGCAGCGTGATTCTCTCTGTCACTCACCTCTCCTTTCTTTCTTTCTTTCTTTCTTTCTTTCTTTCTTTCTTTCTTTCTTTCTTTCTTTCAGGAATGTTCCAGCGCTTGGAGAAGCTGCGTAAGAATGCCTTCGGCAGCGTGATTCTGTTTGGAGAAAACAACAATGGCAGCATCTCTGGCATCTGGGTGTTCAGAGGACAGGACCTGGCCTTCACTGTGAGTGAAACTGGAATAGCCATCCCTCTGTACACACACACACACACACACACTCACTCACTCACTCACTCACTCACTCACTCACTCACTCACTCACTCACTCACTCACTCACTCACTCACACACACACACACACACTGAGTAAAGAAACTGAATCAGCTAGAATAACCATCCCTCTGTACACACACACACACACACACTGAGTAAAGAAACTGAAACAATGCACACCCCCCCCTGCACCCTGCCCTCGCTGCACACCCCCCCCTGCACCCTGCCCTCGCTGCACACACCCCCCCTGCACCCTGCCCTCGCTGCACACACCCCCCCTGCACCCTGCCCTCGCTGCACACACCCCCCCTGCACCCTGCCCTCGCTGCGCACGCCCCCCCCTGCACCCTGCCATCGCTGCGCACGCCCCCCCTGCACCCTGCCATCGCTGCGCATACCCCCCCTGGACCCTGCCCTCGCTGCACACGCCCCCCCCTGCACCCTGCCCTCGCTGCGCACGCCCCCCCTGCACCCTGCCCTCGCTGCGCACACCCTCCCTGCACCCTGCCCTCGCTGCACACGCCCCCCCCTGCACCCTGCCCTCGCTGCGCACACACTCCCTGCACCCTGCCCTCGCTGCACACACACTCTAAGCCCTCTCTCCCCTGCAGCTCTCCCCGGACTGGCAGATTGACTACGAGTCCTACACCTGGAGGAAGCTGGCTGTGGACAGCGAGGAGTGCAAGACCATGGTGAAGGAGTACTTCGCCTGGGAGGGAGACTTCACACACGTGGGCAAGCCCTTCTGCCAGGGCAAGATCTTCAAGTGAGGAGCAGGGGAGCACAGAGAGACCTGGAGGGATCGAAGCAAGCAGCTGCCCGCTGAGCTCCACACCGCGCAGTAACCACACCGGCACCTGTGGGGGGCGCCGCCGCGCTCCGTTTTGTTTTTTTAAAGCAGTGCTGATGTTTAGCGATTCTTCCCAAAAAAAAAAAAAAAAGACTTCAAACTGAACCATTTGTTTGTTTTGTTTTTGTCCTCCTTTCTGTCGTTAGTTAATTGACCCGTTATCTAACTAAAGAATCACACACACACACACACACGCGCGCGCATGCACTCACACACACGCGCACGCACACACACACAGACACACACACTGACGCACACACGCGCACGCACACACACGCGCGCACACACACTGACGCACACTGAAGCTCTTCTGTTGATTACAGTGAATAGGCTCTCGAATGGCTGCATGAAGTCTCTATGCAGGGTCTGTGTGCTTCGTGTCAGAGCCCCGTTTCCTCCACTAATCCATTCTAAATGTGCGGCGCTCACATCTCCTGTTCCGCGGTGTTGGTGTCTGTTTTTTTTTTTTTTTGTACCCTGTGTGGATGTGTGCGGGTTTGGTTTGAAGACACCCTGTATTGTCTTGTGTAGGTGAAACAGCACCCTGTTTTAAAATGAGTGAATACTCTTCAGTGCCGAGGTGAAGCGGTGTTCTGGGAAGGGGCGTGCAGTTTGAAACGTGTTTCAGTCTTCTTGCCAGCTTTACATCACTGCTTAGTTTCTCTTGTTCGTGATTAGTCTTCAGTTGGGGGTCCCCTTGTCAAAATTCGTCTTTAAAAGGGGTCTCCCCAGAGCCCCCAGCTGAAACGATGATGGTTAAGGAGAGTGAAGCTGCCTGAACTGTGCTCTCTCTCTCTCTCTGTCTTCTGCTCCTTCCTTCTCAATGCCTGAGTGCTCGCCCTTGCCTTGCTGCAGTCCAGTGAAATGAAGCACAGCAAAGCGCTTTCACAGGAATGACTGAATTAGATCTGCTGCGTGCTTTCAAACCCAGCCTGCTGCTCGCTTTACTGTACGCGGGGAGGGAGGTAATAAAGCTGTTCTCTCACTCCCGTCTGTGATAGTCATTCTTGTGTTTGACAGAGCTGTACAGTCAACACAAAGAGAATCTGTATATATATATAGTAAAACGTCTAAGATACTAGACTCAAGCAGACCAGCGTTTGGGCTCCAGTGCCTTCATCAGTGTTATTATTGAAACTAGAAGAGACCGAGTCAAGCAGACCAGCGTTTGGGCTCCAGTGCCTTCATCAGTGTGATTATTGAAACTAGAAGAGACCGAGTCAAGCAGACCAGCGTTTGGGCTCCAGTGCCTTCATCAGTGTGATTATTGAAACTAGAAGAGACCGAGTCAAGCAGACCAGCGTTTGGGCTCCAGTGCCTTCATCAGTGTGATTATTGAAACTAGAAGAGACCGAGTCAAGCAGACCAGCGTTTGGGCTCCAGTGCCTTCATCAGTGTGATTATTGAAACTAGAAGAGACCGAGTCAAGCAGACCAGCGTTTGGGCTCCAGTGCCTTCATCAGTGTTATCATTGAAACTAGAAGAGACCGAGTCAAGCAGACCAGCGTTTGGGCTCCAGTGCCTTCATCAGTGTTATCATTGAAACTAGAAGAGACCGAGTCAAGCAGACCAGCGTTTGGGCTCCAGTGCCTTCATCAGTGTGATTATTGAAACTAGAAGAGACCGAGTCAAGCAGACCAGCGTTTGGGCTCCAGTGCCTTCATTAGTGTTATTATTGAAACTAGAAGAGACCGAGTCAAGCAGACCAGCGTTTGGGCTCTGGCAGTCCTCGGTAGTTGATCAGTAACAGAGCCCCAGCCAGCGTGTGTTCGTGTCGCCCTTCTCCCCGGCGCTCGGTATGTTTGAAGTTGTGTTTCGATGCAGTGGGTCCGTCGCCGCGGTCGAGGTTAGAGAGGCGGCTGTGTTTGTTACAGCTCTCAAACCCCCCCAGTCCAATTATCATCCCTGGACTGTGCGCTCACCCTCTCACGCTCTCACGCTGCGGCTGGCATTTCAACACACAAGAGGGGGGGGTATTATATATAAAAACGGGTTTTTTATTTTACTGGAACTCGTATGTTCTGTTTTTAGGAAAAACAACAGCGACTCCCCTCCAGGAGAATCCCTTCATAAAACTGAATATTTTAAACAGCTTTTTTAATATCCATCACGCCTCAGAATGCTGAAGCAGGGACGGAAGCAGAGACTCCTGTTGCACAGCAGCGTCACCCAGTCCAGGTTTTACTACGAGCTTGATCAGCCCCCAGTGAGTGCAGGGTAAACATGGGGTGAACTCCGCCTGGAGCGACGCTGCGTGTCTCTAAGCAAGGATACCGAGAGAGCCTGTCATTCCCGAGGCTCGGAAAGAATGACAACAACGCAAACACAACTCCACTGCTACAGCCAGAGATAGAAACCACAGCTTCCAGCAAACAGCCTCTCACCGTCCCCGGCAGGGCCGGGGTTACATTCAGATCGATGCGTGGTGCAGATAGTCAGCGCGCTGCAGCCGCCCCGATTTAACAGAGAAGATTGTCGGAGTGTATTTATATCCTGTGCAGTGCCGCTGATGAGCCTGATTTACGCTCATTCTGCGAAGGAAGTTGAAAAGCGGCAGTGTCTTGAAATGTCCAGCAGAGGGCGAGCTAGTCCTGTCTGGGGAAGGACAGGGCGTTGCTCTGTAAAAGGGTTTGATGGATAGAGGGGGGGAAGAGACAGAGAGTGGGTGTGCTTTTAAAATGGATGCGCTCAACAAAGTCTCGATATTCTGTCAGAACCGGCCCAGAGTGGTACTGGGACCGTGTCTCAAAGTCAAGCAGACCAGCGTTTGGGCTCCAGTGCCTTCATCAGTGTGATTATTGAGGTGACACTAAACGGGTCGGGTCAGGCAGCAGTGTTGGGGTTGTTTACATTGCTAGTTGTGCAGCTGTCTTGGGCACACAGCCCTGTATAAACAGGAATGCAATCCCGTGCCTCGGTATCCGCTGCTGTACCTGCGTCTAGCCGGGAGCAGTGACGGAGGCAGCTGCGTACCTCTCTGTGCGTTACAACGCTGTGCTTTTAGACTTGTATATATATAAAAACACAAATACAAACACACGGCGTTTCAGGCATTGCAGTAAGAATGAGGTCAGAGGAGATTAAAACGTGTAAAAACGTGTTAAAACTGCCACTTGAGTTCTTCCAGGTGTCCCTGCTTTTGTGAGCCGCGTCCGGCGCCTCCTCAAGACTCACCTCTTCAGAAAGCACCTGTAGAAACTCCTCTGCTTTCCCCCTCTGGACACTTTATCAATCTTCCTTAAATGCGCTTTACTTGCTCTTATCTGCTCCCTATTTTACTGCATTTAATCCTGTAGAGTACTGTAATCTGTCACAAGTGTTATTTAATCTGTATTATTTTGTATTTAATCGTATCCTGATGTAACTATCACTGACACTCTTATCTGCTCCGATATTGAATGGTATTTTGTCATATTCTTGTACTTGCTAGAACAAAAGTCATTGTATTTATCTTGCTCTTAATTGTATTAATACTTGTGCCGTGATTCTTGAAATGTATTTTTTGTTTACGACTGTAAGTCGCCCTGAATAAGGGCGTCTGATAAGAAATAAATTAATTAATTTCAGAGAGTTAAAACTGGAAAGGCTGGGGCGTATTTTGGTTGCCACGGTAACGGGCCTTGGCCATTGCAGAATCCAAAACAAGCCTGGGCATCGCTTCCCCTGGCAAAGCCGAAATAACACCCCCCTCCTCCCCGACAAAAAACAAAGAAACAACTCCTTAACTACACAAGCCAGCTACACAACCGAGTGCACGCCTATTGTGTGAATTATTAATTAAACAAACACACCTTTGAGCACGGGAGTGGCGTTTTCCGTTAAAAAAAAAAGTTCCTTAGCTAAATAATATTTAAACAACGTAGCTCGCTACAGGTGTGAATTAAAAGGTTATTTTAAAATATGTGTGCGTACATTTTCTATGCAGTAGTTATTTACAGCAGATGCCGCTTATAAACAAACTTCTCGGTTCCCAGCACAAAGTTGTCATTAACCGAAAGCTGCCAGTAAGCGAAACGCCCCCGTTTTCAAGAGTATTTATAGGGGACAGCGATATATACCGGAGTTGTGCAAATATGGCGCTGAAATCCATGTGTTTTAAATGTTATAGTTGTTAAATAAATTAACATGAGAAATACCCAAACACAGAACTGTTTACTCTACGTGTGTGTAAAACGGGGAGCAGTCTTATACTGTAGTACCACACAACGATGTGCTTACGATGAGTAAAGCGAACATGAAATAAAAACGCGTTAGTCTAAATTCTAAGGAACACAATTTTAAAATAATTAATTGTCCAACGTTGTCTGCTTTTCACAGGGTACCACCTCCCGCTGTGAACCCGTCTCAGTGTTGCGTGCCGCTTCGCAGCCGGTTTCAAAGCCACGACTCTGCCTCAGTCCCTCCAGAAACACGCAGCCGCGGAGTCAGCGTGTTTATGAAAGCTGCAGAAATCACGCAGTCCACGCTAGCAGCCCCGCAGTAAAGCTGGCAATAAGCGGCGCGGCGCTGCTCGTATCAGAATAACAGTCACATTAAAAGCCTGCGGGACGGGCTTGGTTCCTGGGGAAATGCTGCTAATAACCGACTAATCTACTGTGTTTTACCCGCTCAATACAAACTCGGTACGGGCCTTCACGAGTCAGCAATGGGTGTTTGTGATTATATTTATTTATTTTAATGGGAGTTCCTCTGGCGCTTCATGCCGGGACCTCACAGCTGGGTTGAAGTAGACGAGACAGCGATATAGAAAGCAGCCGACTTCTCTGTTGTAGCTCAACCCGTGACAAGCCTGCAAAAGAGACGCCACACGAGCACAGCGGACGCGTTTGTTGCTGTGATATACGACACTATGCGCGATCATATGTCAATTCAATATTAATTTACTTAATAACCCTTATAAAGGTTTACCATGGTCACTTAGCAGGTTTCGGGGGGGGGGGGGAGGATAAAAAAACGACCTTCCTTTGGTAAACAAACTGGACTTGGAATGGAGGGGGTTTTGAGATACGCTGGAGCACACAAAAGGGTAAACAGTGGTATCTCTCTCTATCTCTCTCTCCCTTTTATCCGTCTGTCTCGCTCCCTCTTTCAGGTCTCGACTTGTCGGACTTTGTATTCCTTTTGAAGACATTCCTACACCAAGTCAGAACGAGAACGAGGGAACTGAGGAAAGGAAAACAGGCGGACCAGGGTAGAGAGAGAGAGAGAGAGAGAGAGAGAGAGGGGGGGGGGGGGGGAGGTCTTTATAAACGATAAAAAAACCCTGATATCAATGCGATCCAGCCCTCTGAAATGTCTTTATAATATACGGCGCTAGACCCTGATATTGATGCGATCCAGCCCTCTGAAATGTCTTTATAATATATATCACTAGACCCTGATATTGATGTGATCCAGCCCTCTGAAATGTCTTTATAATATACAGCACTAGACCCTGATAGTGATGCGATCCAGCCCTCTGAAATGTCTTTATAATATACAGCGCTAGACCCTGATATTGATGCGATCCAGCCCTCTGAAATGTCTTTATAATATAAAGCACTAGACCCTGATATTGATGCGATCCAGCCCTCTGAAATGTCTTTATAATATACAGCGCTAGACCCTGATATTGATGCGATCCAGCCCTCTGAAGTGTCTTTATAATATATATCACTAGACCCTGATATTGATGCGATCCAGCCATGTGAAACGCAGGGCTGGGTGCAGCAGTGCTAGTGTGAGTTTATAAGCCTCAATAGAAGTTGCCAGAAAGTTGCATTGTGAAACTGTGTCAGGGTTGTGTAGTCAGGACCTGGGGGGGAGGGGGGGGGTGACTCATGCTTCCTAATTCTGCAGGGCGTGTCTGTTTGGCCCGAGAGGAATTTCATTATTGGACTGCTCAGTGACCCACACTCTGAGTCAGAGAGGCTTTTAAAGCTACAGACGGACGGAAGGAGCCGCATCGTCCTGTTCAGTTTGACATCACAGTGTAAGACCTCCTCCTTGTCATCTGTGTGTGTTTACTGCATTCTTCCAGAGTGCATCTCTCTCTGTGCTTTATCAGAAATCAGACACTTTGCTTGCATTCCTAGAAAGTGAACTGAGATAGTAACAAAAAATAAATACATAAATACTAGAACCCTGAGTGTGTGTGTGAGACCCCTGCACTGCATTGCTGAGTGTGTGTGTGTGAGACCCCTGCACTGCATTGCTGAGTGTGTGTGTGTGAGACCCCTGCACTGCATTGCTGAGTGTGTGTGTGTGAGACCCCTGCACTGCATTGCTGAGTGTGTGTGTGTGAGACCCCTGCACTGCATTGAGTGTGTGTGTGAGAGACCCCTGCACTGCATTGAGTGTGTGTGTGAGACCCCTGCACTGCATTGCTGAGTGTGTGTGTGTGAGACCCCTGCACTGCATTGCTGAGTGTGTGTGTGTGAGACCCCTGCACTGCATTGCTGAGTGTGTGTGTGTGAGACCCCTGCACTGCATTGCTGAGTGTGTGTGTGTGAGACCCCTGCACTGACCGCACTGGAGCCTGGTTAAAAACAAACTGATTATTATTATTATTATTATTATTATTATTATTATTATTATTATTATTATTTAATTAGGTTTTTTTGTAATGTGTTCAATGTCATTTGGAGGTTTACAAAAGGCAAACACACTGACACTGAGACACACACACACTAACACACACACACACGCACACACACGCACACACACTAACACACACGCACACACACTAACACACACGCACACACACTGACACTGAGACACACACGCACACACACTGACACACACACACAGACGCACACACTGATACACACATACACTGAGACACACACACACACACACACAGACGCACGCACACACACATGAAGTCTCTGACTCACGTTATCACATGACAGTCCTTTCCTCGACATTATGATTTTTTTTTATTATTTCCATCAAAACAATGTAATGTGATTATCTGGGGAGCTGGAGGAGGGGCAGAGCTGTGAAGCAGCATCGAGACCGAAACTCAGCAAGAAAACTCTGTGACAAAACCAGCAGCGTGTCTCTCTGAGCTCCCCCAGCACAGGCAGCCAGGACCAGGCTGAGCCCTGTGTGTGTGTGTGTGTCTGTGTGTTAGTGTGTGTGTGTGTGTGTCTGTGTGTGTGCGTCTATGTGTGTGTGTCTGTGTGTGTGTGTGTGTGTGTCTGTGTGTGTCTGTGTGTGTGTCTGTCTGTGTGTGTGTGTCTGTGTGTCTGTGTGTGTGTCTGTGTGTGTGTGTGTGTGTGTCTGTCTGTCTGTGTGTGTCTGTGTGTGTGTCTGTGTGTGTGTGTGTGTGTGTCTGTCTGTCTGTGTGTCTGTGTGTGTCTGTCTGTCTATCGCAC
>NW_026708161.1:115323-117823 GCF_902713425.1 Acipenser ruthenus | reverse complement strand
GGCTCCTAAACCGGCACGAGAACCGCCCCTCTCAATGGACACGTGCGAGGCGCGCTCACATCCTGCCCAGAAATAGAACCTCAATCCCCGGGCTTCAGCGTACAACACCGTGAAGTCTCAAGCGTTCGGCCCGATCCTTGGACTCCCATCCGGAGAGAGCGATGGTGTGGCGACCAAACTCGGCTCCGCTCACCCCAGTCCACGGTAGGGTGGGTCGGGCAGGGTTCCTCAGATCAAGCACGGTAAGACTTGGGTCTATAATGCGCGCGCGTGCGTATGGATTTCGTGAAGGACCCTTTGCCCACAACAGAGAGAGACCATCCGGGAAGACAAGGAGGAATCCCGTCAACTCCTGCCCAGCCACAGACTCCAAAGGACGGCTCCAAACGGGTCCTTCACATGCATTCTGACACCTCGGGTCCTGACTTAGTCAAACCATTTTGATCAAAAAACCCTGTCGACGGAAATCTCCGCGGACCCCCCCGTTGTACCTTGACCGCGGGACCCTGAAGGGAGGGAGGTCCCGGGTCCTTGGGAACAGGAGTCGCCGCCGCCCCGCAGCCCCGTTTCGCCTCCGCCCTCGGCAGACTTCCACAAACGGCCCCGAGGTGGCCATGGTCATCTAATGTTAAAGATAGGGAACATGACCATGTTTTTTTGAAAACTTTGATTCTGACGGAGCCGAAAAAGTCCGGACTCTGGTCATATAATGTTAAAGATAGGGATTTCCCTCCGAAAATTCCCCTCAACATGACCATGGCTCCCAAATCACCTCCGGAGAAGGTAGACATGACCAGAGACTGAAAGGGAACGCACGGAGGAGCCAAGGGCGCAAACCCCAGTTCTCGAGCCGGAAATGGGAGCCTCCAGGCCCGCATGAACGGGCGCCCGGGCACGGGAGGTCAACCCCCCCCCCCTTCCCGCAACGTGACCAGAGCTTGGCCAGGTCCTTAAGGGGGCTTAGCCCGGTCCTGAGCCCGAGGAACGGGGCCTCCAGCCCGGCCTGAACCGGCGCCGGGCGCGGGAGGGGGCCACCGGGCAGACTTCCAAGGGAGGATGTCGCCAGGGGGTGAAGGGGGACCCTGACCGGGGTGCAGGGCCTCCCACACGGCTTAGATCGGTCGCTCGTGCCCTTAGAATGAACCTCCGTCCTGACTTAGAAATATTTTTTTGATCGAAAATGCCGTGCCCCTAGTAATATGCACCTACCTCCCCAGTGTATCTGCCATCTAGTTGCATTAAGGGAGGAAGCCACGAGTTCACAGGGACCTCCTGGAACTCTCGCTCCGTAACACATAGCAAATCTGTCCCTTCAGAAGAAGGTAACTTTTAATTGGAGCTCTGGTCATGTCAGCTACTTCTGCCCATGGTCATGTAGGCTAATTCTGCCTCTGGTCATGTCAGCTAATTCCGCCTATGGTCATATTAGCTAATTCCGCCTCTGGTCATGTCAGCTAACTCCGCCTATGGTCATGTCAGCTAACTGTGCCTATGGTCATGTCAGCTAACTGTGCCTATGGTCATGTCAGCTAACTCCGCCTATGGTCATGTCAGCTACTTCTGCCCATGGTCATGTCAGCTACTTCTGCCTATGGTCATGTCAGCTACTTCTGCCTATGGTCATGTCAGCTAACTGTGCCTATGGTCATGTCAGCTACTTCTGCCCATGGTCATGTCAGCTACTTCTGCCCATGGTCATGTCAGCTACTTCTGCCCATGGTCATGTCATGTCAGCTACTTCTGCCCATGGTCATGTCAGCTAATTCCGCCTCTGGTCATGTCAGCTAATTCCGCCTCTGGTCATGTCAGCTAATTCCGCCTCTGGTCATGTCAGCTAACTGTGCCTATGGTCATGTCAGCTAACTGTGCCTCTGGTCATGTAGGCTAATTCCGCCTATGGTCATGTCAGCTAATTCCGCCTCTGGTCATGTCAGCTAACTGTGCCTATGGTCATGTTACTGAATGGGGACCCAGGCTATGGCTCGCACTTGCCCCGGGCAGGGTTCCACGGCCCCGGGCTGGCTCCCACCACCCAGGCCTCTGCTCCCACTGCCCCGGCTTGGGTTCCACGGCCCCGGCTTGGGTTCCACAGCCCCGGGGACAGTTCCCGCCTCCCACCACCCAGGCCTCTGCTCCCACTGCCCCAGCTTGGGTTCCACGGCCCCGGGCTGGCTCCCACCACCCAGGCCTCTGCTCCCACTGCCCCGGCTTGGGTTCCACCGCCCCGGGCAGGGTTCCACGGCCCCGGGGACAGCCCCCGCCTCCCACCACCCCGGCTTGGGTTCCACGGCCCCGGGGACAGCTCCAGCCTTTGCCCCGGCTTGGGTTCCACGGCCCCGGGCTGGCTCCCACCACCCAGGCCTCTGCTCCCACTGCCCCGGCTTGGGTTCCACGGCCCCGGGGACAGCTCCAGCCTTTGCCCCGGCTTGGGTTCCACGGCCCCGGGCTGGCTCCCACCACCCAGGCCTCTGCTCCCACTGCCCCGGCTTGGGTTCCACGG
>NW_026708161.1:102823-105323 GCF_902713425.1 Acipenser ruthenus | reverse complement strand
GATCCTTGGACTCCCATCCGGAGAGAGCGATGGTGTGGCGACCAAACTCGGCTCCGCTCACCCCAGTCCACGGTAGGGTGGGTCGGGCAGGGTTCCTCAGATCAAGCACGGTAAGACTTGGGTCTATAATGCGCGCGCGTGCGTATGGATTTCGTGAAGGACCCTTTGCCCACAACAGAGAGAGACCATCCGGGAAGACAAGGAGGAATCCCGTCAACTCCTGCCCAGCCACAGACTCCAAAGGACGGCTCCAAACGGGTCCTTCACATGCATTCTGACACCTCGGGTCCTGACTTAGTCAAACCATTTTGATCAAAAAACCCTGTCGACGGAAATCTCCGCGGACCCCCCCGTTTGTACCTTGACCGCGGGACCCTGAAGGGAGGGAGGTCCCGGGTCCTTGGGAACAGGAGTCGCCGCCGCCCCGCAGCCCCGTTTCGCCTCCGCCCTCGGCAGACTTCCACAAACGGCCCCGAGGTGGGCCATGGTCATCTAATGTTAAAGATAGGGAACATGACCATGTTTTTTTGAAAACTTTGATTCTGACGGAGCCGAAAAAGTCCGGACTCTGGTCATATAATGTTAAAGATAGGGATTTCCCTCCGAAAATTCCCCTCAACATGACCATGGCTCCCAAATCACCTCCGGAGAAGGTAGACATGACCAGAGACTGAAAGGGAACGCACGGAGGAGCCAAGGGCGCAAACCCCAGTTCTCGAGCCGGAAATGGGAGCCTCCAGGCCCGCATGAACGGGCGCCCGGGCACGGGAGGTCAACCCCCCCCCCCTTCCCGCAACGTGACCAGAGCTTGGCCAGGTCCTTAAGGGGGCTTAGCCCGGTCCTGAGCCCGAGGAACGGGGCCTCCAGCCCGGCCTGAACCGGCGCCGGGCGCGGGAGGGGGCCACCGGGCAGACTTCCAAGGGAGGATGTCGCCAGGGGGTGAAGGGGGACCCTGACCGGGGTGCAGGGCCTCCCACACGGCTTAGATCGGTCGCTCGTGCCCTTAGAATGAACCTCCGTCCTGACTTAGAAATATTTTTTTGATCGAAAATGCCGTGCCCCTAGTAATATGCACCTACCTCCCCAGTGTATCTGCCATCTAGTTGCATTAAGGGAGGAAGCCACGAGTTCACAGGGACCTCCTGGAACTCTCGCTCCGTAACACATAGCAAATCTGTCCCTTCAGAAGAAGGTAACTTTTAATTGGAGCTCTGGTCATGTCAGCTACTTCTGCCCATGGTCATGTAGGCTAATTCTGCCTCTGGTCATGTCAGCTAATTCCGCCTATGGTCATATTAGCTAATTCCGCCTCTGGTCATGTCAGCTAACTCCGCCTATGGTCATGTCAGCTAACTGTGCCTATGGTCATGTCAGCTACTTCTGCCCATGGTCATGTCAGCTACTTCTGCCCATGGTCATGTCAGCTACTTCTGCCTATGGTCATGTCAGCTACTTCTGCCTATGGTCATGTCAGCTACTTCTGCCTATGGTCATGTCAGCTAACTGTGCCTATGGTCATGTCAGCTACTTCTGCCCATGGTCATGTCAGCTACTTCTGCCCATGGTCATGTCAGCTACTTCTGCCCATGGTCATGTCAGCTACTTCTGCCCATGGTCATGTCAGCTAATTCCGCCTCTGGTCATGTCAGCTAATTCCGCCTCTGGTCATGTCAGCTAATTCCGCCTCTGGTCATGTCAGCTAACTGTGCCTATGGTCATGTCAGCTAACTGTGCCTCTGGTCATGTAGGCTAATTCCGCCTATGGTCATGTCAGCTAATTCCGCCTCTGGTCATGTCAGCTAACTGTGCCTATGGTCATGTTACTGAATGGGGACCCAGGCTATGGCTCGCACTTGCCCCGGGCAGGGTTCCACGGCCCCGGGCTGGCTCCCACCACCCAGGCCTCTGCTCCCACTGCCCCGGCTTGGGTTCCACGGCCCCGGCTTGGGTTCCACAGCCCCGGGGACAGTTCCCGCCTCCCACCACCCAGGCCTCTGCTCCCACTGCCCCAGCTTGGGTTCCACGGCCCCGGGCTGGCTCCCACCACCCAGGCCTCTGCTCCCACTGCCCCGGCTTGGGTTCCACCGCCCCGGGCAGGGTTCCACGGCCCCGGGGACAGCCCCCGCCTCCCACCACCCCGGCTTGGGTTCCACGGCCCCGGGGACAGCTCCAGCCTTTGCCCCGGCTTGGGTTCCACGGCCCCGGGCTGGCTCCCACCACCCAGGCCTCTGCTCCCACTGCCCCGGCTTGGGTTCCACGGCCCCGGGGACAGCTCCAGCCTTTGCCCCGGCTTGGGTTCCACGGCCCCGGGCTGGCTCCCACCACCCAGGCCTCTGCTCCCACTGCCCCGGCTTGGGTTCCACGGCCCCGGGGACAGCTCCAGCCTTTGCCCCGGCTTGGGTTCCACGGCCCCGGGCTGGGTCCCACCACCCAGGCCTCTGCTCCCACTGCCCCGGCTTGGGTTCCACGGCCCCGGGGACAGCTCCCGTCTCACACCACC
>NW_026708161.1:87500-90000 GCF_902713425.1 Acipenser ruthenus | reverse complement strand
GGGCTTAGCCCGGTCCTGAGCCCGAGGAACGGGGCCTCCCGCCCGGCCTGAACCGGCGCCGGGCGCGGGAGGGGGCCACCGGGCAGACTTCCAAGGGAGGATGTCGCCAGGGGGTGAAGGGGGACCCTGACCGGGGTGCAGGGCCTCCCACACGGCTTAGATCGGTCGCTCGTGCCCTTAGAATGAACCTCCGTCCTGACTTAGAAATATTTTTTTGATCGAAAATGCCGTGCCCCTAGTAATATGCACCTACCTCCCCAGTGTATCTGCCATCTAGTTGCATTAAGGGAGGAAGCCACGAGTTCACAGGGACCTCCTGGAACTCTCGCTCCGTAACACATAGCAAATCTGTCCCTTCAGAAGAAGGTAACTTTTAATTGGAGCTCTGGTCATGTCAGCTACTTCTGCCCATGGTCATGTAGGCTAATTCTGCCTCTGGTCATGTCAGCTAATTCCGCCTATGGTCATATTAGCTAATTCCGCCTCTGGTCATGTCAGCTAACTCCGCCTATGGTCATGTCAGCTAACTGTGCCTATGGTCATGTCAGCTAACTGTGCCTATGGTCATGTCAGCTACTTCTGCCCATGGTCATGTCAGCTACTTCTGCCTATGGTCATGTCAGCTACTTCTGCCTATGGTCATGTCAGCTACTTCTGCCTATGGTCATGTCAGCTACTTCTGCCTATGGTCATGTCAGCTAACTGTGCCTATGGTCATGTCAGCTACTTCTGCCCATGGTCATGTCAGCTAATTCTGCCTATGGTCATGTCAGCTAATTCTGCCTCTGGTCATGTCAGCTAATTCTGCCTATGGTCATGTCAGCTACTTCTGCCTATGGTCATGTCAGCTACTTCTGCCTATGGTCATGTCAGCTAATTCCGCCTATGGTCATATTAGCTAATTCCGCCTCTGGTCATGTCAGCTAACTGTGCCTATGGTCATGTCAGCTACTTCTGCCCATGGTCATGTCAGCTACTTCTGCCTATGGTCATGTCAGCTACTTCTGCCTCTGGTCATGTCAGCTAATTCCGCCTCTGGTCATGTCAGCTAATTCCGCCTCTGGTCATGTCAGCTAATTCCGCCTCTGGTCATGTCAGCTAACTGTGCCTATGGTCATGTCAGCTACTTCTGCCTCTGGTCATGTCAGCTACTTCTGCCTCTGGTCATGTCAGCTAATTCCGCCTCTGGTCATGTCAGCTAATTCCGCCTCTGGTCATGTCAGCTAACTGTGCCTATGGTCATGTCAGCTACTTCTGCCTATGGTCATGTCAGCTACTTCTGCCTCTGGTCATGTCAGCTAATTCCGCCTCTGGTCATGTCAGCTAATTCCGCCTCTGGTCATGTCAGCTAATTCCGCCTCTGGTCATGTCAGCTAATTCCGCCTCTGGTCATGTCAGCTAATTCCGCCTCTGGTCATGTCAGCTAACTGTGCCTATGGTCATGTCAGCTACTTCTGCCTCTGGTCATGTCAGCTACTTCTGCCTCTGGTCATGTCAGCTAATTCCGCCTCTGGTCATGTCAGCTAATTCCGCCTCTGGTCATGTCAGCTAACTGTGCCTATGGTCATGTCAGCTACTTCTGCCCATGGTCATGTCAGCTACTTCTGCCTATGGTCATGTCAGCTACTTCTGCCTCTGGTCATGTCAGCTAATTCCGCCTCTGGTCATGTCAGCTAATTCCGCCTCTGGTCATGTCAGCTAATTCCGCCTCTGGTCATGTCAGCTAACTGTGCCTATGGTCATGTCAGCTAACTGTGCCTATGGTCATGTTACTGAATGGGGACCCAGGCTATGGCTCGCACTTGCCCCGGGCAGGGTTCCACGGCCCCGGGCTGGCTCCCACCACCCAGGCCTCTGCTCCCACTGCCCCGGCTTGGGTTCCACGGCCCCGGCTTGGGTTCCACAGCCCCGGGGACAGTTCCCGCCTCCCACCACCCATGCCTCTGCTCCCACTGCCCCGGCTTGGGTTCCACGGCCCCGGGCTGGCTCCCACCACCCAGGCCTCTGCTCCCACTGCCCCGGCTTGGGTTCCACGGCCCCGGGGACAGCTCCAGCCTTTGCCCCGGCTTGGGTTCCACGGCCCCGGGCTGGCTCCCACCACCCAGGCCTCTGCTCCCACTGCCCCGGCTTGGGTTCCACGGCCCCGGGGACAGCTCCAGCCTTTGCCCCGGCTTGGGTTCCACGGCCCCGGGGACAGCTCCAGCCTCCCCGGGCTGGCTCCCACTTGCCCGGGCAGGGTTCCACGGCCCCGGGCTGGCTCCCACCACCCATGCCTCTGCTCCCACTGCCCCGGCTTGGGTTCCACGGCCCCGGGGACAGCTCCAGCCTTTGCCCCGGCTTGGGTTCCACGGCCCCGGGGACAGCTCCAGCCTCCCCGGGCTGGCTCCCACTTGCCCGGGCAGGGTTCCACGGCCCCGGGCTGGCTCCCACCACCCATGCCTCTGCTCCCACTGCCCCAGCTTGGGTTCCACCGCCCCGGGCTAATTCCGACTATGGTCAT
>NW_026708161.1:75000-77500 GCF_902713425.1 Acipenser ruthenus | reverse complement strand
GGGCTTCAGCGTACAACACCGTGAAGTCTCAAGCGTTCGGCCCGATCCTTGGACTCCCATCCGGAGAGAGCGATGGTGTGGCGACCAAACTCGGCTCCGCTCACCCCAGTCCACGGTAGGGTGGGTCGGGCAGGGTTCCTCAGATCAAGCACGGTAAGACTTGGGTCTATAATGCGCGCGCGTGCGTATGGATTTCGTGAAGGACCCTTTGCCCACAACAGAGAGAGACCATCCGGGAAGACAAGGAGGAATCCCGTCAACTCCTGCCCAGCCACAGACTCTTAAAGGACGGCTCCAAACGGGTCCTTCACATGCATTCTGACACCTCGGGTCCTGACTTAGTCAAACCATTTTGATCAAAAAACCCTGTCGACGGAAATCTCCGCGGACCCCCCCGTTGTATCTTGACCGCGGGACCCTGAAGGGAGGGAGGTCCCGGGTCCTTGGGAACAGGAGTCGCCGCCGCCCCGCAGCCCCGTTTCGCCTCCGCCCTCGGCAGACTTCCACAAACGGCCCCGAGGTGGCCATGGTCATCTAATGTTAAAGATAGGGAACATGACCATGTTTTTTTGAAAACTTTGATTCTGACGGAGCCGAAAAAGTCCGGACTCTGGTCATATAATGTTAAAGATAGGGATTTCCCTCCGAAAATTCCCCTCAACATGACCATGGCTCCCAAATCACCTCCGGAGAAGGTAGACATGACCAGGGACTGAAAGGGAACGCACGGAGGAGCCAAGGGCGCAAACCCCAGTTCTCGAGCCGGAAATGGGAGCCTCCAGGCCCGCATGAACGGGCGCCCGGGCACGGGAGGTCAACCCCCCCTTCCCGCAACGTGACCAGAGCTTGGCCAGGTCCTTAAGGGGGCTTAGCCCGGTCCTGAGCCCGAGGAACGGGGCCTCCCGCCCGGCCTGAACCGGCGCCGGGCGCGGGAGGGGGCCACCGGGCAGACTTCCAAGGGAGGATGTCGCCAGGGGGTGAAGGGGGACCCTGACCGGGGTGCAGGGCCTCCCACACGGCTTAGATCGGTCGCTCGTGCCCTTAGAATGAACCTCCGTCCTGACTTAGAAATATTTTTTTGATCGAAAATGCCGTGCCCCTAGTAATATGCACCTACCTCCCCAGTGTATCTGCCATCTAGTTGCATTAAGGGAGGAAGCCACGAGTTCACAGGGACCTCCTGGAACTCTCGCTCCGTAACACATAGCAAATCTGTCCCTTCAGAAGAAGGTAACTTTTAATTGGAGCTCTGGTCATGTCAGCTACTTCTGCCCATGGTCATGTAGGCTAATTCTGCCTCTGGTCATGTCAGCTAATTCCGCCTATGGTCATATTAGCTAATTCCGCCTCTGGTCATGTCAGCTAACTCCGCCTATGGTCATGTCAGCTAACTGTGCCTATGGTCATGTCAGCTAACTGTGCCTATGGTCATGTCAGCTACTTCTGCCCATGGTCATGTCAGCTACTTCTGCCTATGGTCATGTCAGCTACTTCTGCCTATGGTCATGTCAGCTACTTCTGCCTATGGTCATGTCAGCTACTTCTGCCTATGGTCATGTCAGCTAACTGTGCCTATGGTCATGTCAGCTACTTCTGCCCATGGTCATGTCAGCTAATTCTGCCTATGGTCATGTCAGCTAATTCTGCCTCTGGTCATGTCAGCTAATTCTGCCTATGGTCATGTCAGCTACTTCTGCCTATGGTCATGTCAGCTACTTCTGCCTATGGTCATGTCAGCTAATTCCGCCTATGGTCATATTAGCTAATTCCGCCTCTGGTCATGTCAGCTAACTGTGCCTATGGTCATGTCAGCTACTTCTGCCCATGGTCATGTCAGCTACTTCTGCCTATGGTCATGTCAGCTACTTCTGCCTCTGGTCATGTCAGCTAATTCCGCCTCTGGTCATGTCAGCTAATTCCGCCTCTGGTCATGTCAGCTAATTCCGCCTCTGGTCATGTCAGCTAACTGTGCCTATGGTCATGTCAGCTACTTCTGCCTCTGGTCATGTCAGCTACTTCTGCCTCTGGTCATGTCAGCTAATTCCGCCTCTGGTCATGTCAGCTAATTCCGCCTCTGGTCATGTCAGCTAACTGTGCCTATGGTCATGTCAGCTACTTCTGCCTATGGTCATGTCAGCTACTTCTGCCTCTGGTCATGTCAGCTAATTCCGCCTCTGGTCATGTCAGCTAATTCCGCCTCTGGTCATGTCAGCTAATTCCGCCTCTGGTCATGTCAGCTAACTGTGCCTATGGTCATGTCAGCTACTTCTGCCCATGGTCATGTCAGCTAACTGTGCCTATGGTCATGTCAGCTACTTCTGCCTCTGGTCATGTCAGCTACTTCTGCCTCTGGTCATGTCAGCTAATTCCGCCTCTGGTCATGTCAGCTAATTCCGCCTCTGGTCATGTCAGCTAACTGTGCCTATGGTCATGTCAGCTACTTCTGCCCATGGTCATGTCAGCTACTTCTGCCTATGGTCATGTCAGCTACTTCTGCCTC
>NW_026708161.1:35000-37500 GCF_902713425.1 Acipenser ruthenus | reverse complement strand
TGGTCATGTCAGCTAACTCCGCCTATGGTCATGTCAGCTAACTGTGCCTATGGTCATGTCAGCTAACTGTGCCTATGGTCATGTCAGCTACTTCTGCCCATGGTCATGTCAGCTACTTCTGCCTATGGTCATGTCAGCTACTTCTGCCTATGGTCATGTCAGCTACTTCTGCCTATGGTCATGTCAGCTACTTCTGCCTATGGTCATGTCAGCTAACTGTGCCTATGGTCATGTCAGCTACTTCTGCCCATGGTCATGTCAGCTAATTCTGCCTATGGTCATGTCAGCTAATTCTGCCTCTGGTCATGTCAGCTAATTCTGCCTATGGTCATGTCAGCTACTTCTGCCTATGGTCATGTCAGCTACTTCTGCCTATGGTCATGTCAGCTAACTGTGCCTATGGTCATGTCAGCTACTTCTGCCCATGGTCATGTCAGCTACTTCTGCCTATGGTCATGTCAGCTACTTCTGCCTCTGGTCATGTCAGCTAATTCCGCCTCTGGTCATGTCAGCTAATTCCGCCTCTGGTCATGTCAGCTAATTCCGCCTCTGGTCATGTCAGCTAACTGTGCCTATGGTCATGTCAGCTACTTCTGCCTCTGGTCATGTCAGCTACTTCTGCCTCTGGTCATGTCAGCTAATTCCGCCTCTGGTCATGTCAGCTAATTCCGCCTCTGGTCATGTCAGCTAACTGTGCCTATGGTCATGTCAGCTACTTCTGCCCATGGTCATGTCAGCTACTTCTGCCTATGGTCATGTCAGCTACTTCTGCCTCTGGTCATGTCAGCTAATTCCGCCTCTGGTCATGTCAGCTAATTCCGCCTCTGGTCATGTCAGCTAATTCCGCCTCTGGTCATGTCAGCTAACTGTGCCTATGGTCATGTCAGCTAACTGTGCCTATGGTCATGTTACTGAATGGGGACCCAGGCTATGGCTCGCACTTGCCCCGGGCAGGGTTCCACGGCCCCGGGCTGGCTCCCACCACCCAGGCCTCTGCTCCCACTGCCCCGGCTTGGGTTCCACGGCCCCGGCTTGGGTTCCACAGCCCCGGGGACAGTTCCCGCCTCCCACCACCCATGCCTCTGCTCCCACTGCCCCGGCTTGGGTTCCACGGCCCCGGGCTGGCTCCCACCACCCAGGCCTCTGCTCCCACTGCCCCGGCTTGGGTTCCACGGCCCCGGGGACAGCTCCAGCCTTTGCCCCGGCTTGGGTTCCACGGCCCCGGGCTGGCTCCCACCACCCAGGCCTCTGCTCCCACTGCCCCGGCTTGGGTTCCACGGCCCCGGGGACAGCTCCAGCCTTTGCCCCGGCTTGGGTTCCACGGCCCCGGGGACAGCTCCAGCCTCCCCGGGCTGGCTCCCACTTGCCCGGGCAGGGTTCCACGGCCCCGGGCTGGCTCCCACCACCCATGCCTCTGCTCCCACTGCCCCGGCTTGGGTTCCACGGCCCCGGGGACAGCTCCAGCCTTTGCCCCGGCTTGGGTTCCACGGCCCCGGGGACAGCTCCAGCCTCCCCGGGCTGGCTCCCACTTGCCCGGGCAGGGTTCCACGGCCCCGGGCTGGCTCCCACCACCCATGCCTCTGCTCCCACTGCCCCAGCTTGGGTTCCACCGCCCCGGGCTAATTCCGACTATGGTCATGTTAGCTAACTCTGCCTATGGTCACGTTACTGAAACCTGGCTATGGTCATGCTGGCCGATTCCGCCTATGGTCACGTTACTGAAACCTGGCTATGGTCATGTTGGCCGACTCCACCTATGGTCACGTTACTGAATGGGGACCCAGGCTATTGCTCCCACTTGCCCGGGCAGGGTTCCAGGACCACGGGGACAGCTCCAGCCTCCCCGGGCTGGCTCCCACTTGCCCGGGCAGGGTTCCAGGACCACGGGGACAGCTCCAGCCTCCCCGGGCTGGCTCCCACTTGCCCGGGCAGGGTTCCAGGACCCCGGGGACAGCTCCAGCCTCCCTGGGCTGGCTCCCACTTGCCCGGGCAGGGTTCCACGGCCCCGGGCTGGCTCCCACCACCCATGCCTCTGCTCCCACTGCCCCAGCTTGGGTTCCACCGCCCCGGGCTAATTCCGACTATGGTCATGTTAGCTAACTCTGCCTATGGTCACGTTACTGAAACCTGGCTATGGTCATGCTGGCCGATTCCGCCTATGGTCACGTTACTGAAACCTGGCTATGGTCATGTTGGCCGATTCCGCCTATGGTCACGTTACAGAAACCTGGCTATGGTCATGTTGGCCGACTCCACCTATGGTCACGTTACTGAATGGGGACCCAGGCTATTGCTCCCACTTGCCCGGGCAGGGTTCCAGGACCACGGGGACAGCTCCAGCCTCCCCGGGCTGGCTCCCACTTGCCCGGGCAGGGTTCCAGGACCACGGGGACAGCTCCAGCCTCCCCGGGCTGGCTCCCACTTGCCCGGGCAGGGTTCCAGGACCCCGGGGACAGCTCCAGCCTCCCCGGGCTGGCTACCACTTGCCCCGGCTTGGGTT
>NW_026708161.1:22500-25000 GCF_902713425.1 Acipenser ruthenus | reverse complement strand
GGTCCTTAAGGGGGCTTAGCCCGGTCCTGAGCCCGAGGAACGGGGCCTCCCGCCCGGCCTGAACCGGCGCCGGGCGCGGGAGGGGGCCACCGGGCAGACTTCCAAGGGAGGATGTCGCCAGGGGGTGAAGGGGGACCCTGACCGGGGTGCAGGGCCTCCCACACGGCTTAGATCGGTCGCTCGTGCCCTTAGAATGAACCTCCGTCCTGACTTAGAAATATTTTTTTGATCGAAAATGCCGTGCCCCTAGTAATATGCACCTACCTCCCCAGTGTATCTGCCATCTAGTTGCATTAAGGGAGGAAGCCACGAGTTCACAGGGACCTCCTGGAACTCTCGCTCCGTAACACATAGCAAATCTGTCCCTTCAGAAGAAGGTAACTTTTAATTGGAGCTCTGGTCATGTCAGCTACTTCTGCCCATGGTCATGTAGGCTAATTCTGCCTCTGGTCATGTCAGCTAATTCCGCCTATGGTCATATTAGCTAATTCCGCCTCTGGTCATGTCAGCTAACTCCGCCTATGGTCATGTCAGCTAACTGTGCCTATGGTCATGTCAGCTAACTGTGCCTATGGTCATGTCAGCTACTTCTGCCCATGGTCATGTCAGCTACTTCTGCCTATGGTCATGTCAGCTACTTCTGCCTATGGTCATGTCAGCTACTTCTGCCTATGGTCATGTCAGCTACTTCTGCCTATGGTCATGTCAGCTAACTGTGCCTATGGTCATGTCAGCTACTTCTGCCCATGGTCATGTCAGCTAATTCTGCCTATGGTCATGTCAGCTAATTCTGCCTCTGGTCATGTCAGCTAATTCTGCCTATGGTCATGTCAGCTACTTCTGCCTATGGTCATGTCAGCTACTTCTGCCTATGGTCATGTCAGCTAACTGTGCCTATGGTCATGTCAGCTACTTCTGCCCATGGTCATGTCAGCTACTTCTGCCTATGGTCATGTCAGCTACTTCTGCCTCTGGTCATGTCAGCTAATTCCGCCTCTGGTCATGTCAGCTAATTCCGCCTCTGGTCATGTCAGCTAATTCCGCCTCTGGTCATGTCAGCTAACTGTGCCTATGGTCATGTCAGCTACTTCTGCCTCTGGTCATGTCAGCTACTTCTGCCTCTGGTCATGTCAGCTAATTCCGCCTCTGGTCATGTCAGCTAATTCCGCCTCTGGTCATGTCAGCTAACTGTGCCTATGGTCATGTCAGCTACTTCTGCCCATGGTCATGTCAGCTACTTCTGCCTATGGTCATGTCAGCTACTTCTGCCTCTGGTCATGTCAGCTAATTCCGCCTCTGGTCATGTCAGCTAATTCCGCCTCTGGTCATGTCAGCTAATTCCGCCTCTGGTCATGTCAGCTAACTGTGCCTATGGTCATGTCAGCTAACTGTGCCTATGGTCATGTTACTGAATGGGGACCCAGGCTATGGCTCGCACTTGCCCCGGGCAGGGTTCCACGGCCCCGGGCTGGCTCCCACCACCCAGGCCTCTGCTCCCACTGCCCCGGCTTGGGTTCCACGGCCCCGGCTTGGGTTCCACAGCCCCGGGGACAGTTCCCGCCTCCCACCACCCATGCCTCTGCTCCCACTGCCCCGGCTTGGGTTCCACGGCCCCGGGCTGGCTCCCACCACCCAGGCCTCTGCTCCCACTGCCCCGGCTTGGGTTCCACGGCCCCGGGGACAGCTCCAGCCTTTGCCCCGGCTTGGGTTCCACGGCCCCGGGCTGGCTCCCACCACCCAGGCCTCTGCTCCCACTGCCCCGGCTTGGGTTCCACGGCCCCGGGGACAGCTCCAGCCTTTGCCCCGGCTTGGGTTCCACGGCCCCGGGGACAGCTCCAGCCTCCCCGGGCTGGCTCCCACTTGCCCGGGCAGGGTTCCACGGCCCCGGGCTGGCTCCCACCACCCATGCCTCTGCTCCCACTGCCCCAGCTTGGGTTCCACCGCCCCGGGCTAATTCCGACTATGGTCATGTTAGCTAACTCTGCCTATGGTCACGTTACTGAAACCTGGCTATGGTCATGCTGGCCGATTCCGCCTATGGTCACGTTACTGAAACCTGGCTATGGTCATGTTGGCCGACTCCACCTATGGTCACGTTACTGAATGGGGACCCAGGCTATTGCTCCCACTTGCCCGGGCAGGGTTCCAGGACCACGGGGACAGCTCCAGCCTCCCCGGGCTGGCTCCCACTTGCCCGGGCAGGGTTCCAGGACCACGGGGACAGCTCCAGCCTCCCCGGGCTGGCTCCCACTTGCCCGGGCAGGGTTCCAGGACCCCGGGGACAGCTCCAGCCTCCCTGGGCTGGCTCCCACTTGCCCGGGCAGGGTTCCACGGCCCCGGGCTGGCTCCCACCACCCATGCCTCTGCTCCCACTGCCCCAGCTTGGGTTCCACCGCCCCGGGCTAATTCCGACTATGGTCATGTTAGCTAACTCTGCCTATGGTCACGTTACTGAAACCTGGCTATGGTCATGCTGGCCGATTCCGCCTATGGTCACGTT
>NW_026708161.1:10000-12500 GCF_902713425.1 Acipenser ruthenus | reverse complement strand
TGGCCATGGTCATCTAATGTTAAAGATAGGGAACATGACCATGTTTTTTTGAAAACTTTGATTCTGACGGAGCCGAAAAAGTCCGGACTCTGGTCATATAATGTTAAAGATAGGGATTTCCCTCCGAAAATTCCCCTCAACATGACCATGGCTCCCAAATCACCTCCGGAGAAGGTAGACATGACCAGGGACTGAAAGGGAACGCACGGAGGAGCCAAGGGCGCAAACCCCAGTTCTCGAGCCGGAAATGGGAGCCTCCAGGCCCGCATGAACGGGCGCCCGGGCACGGGAGGTCAACCCCCCCTTCCCGCAACGTGACCAGAGCTTGGCCAGGTCCTTAAGGGGGCTTAGCCCGGTCCTGAGCCCGAGGAACGGGGCCTCCCGCCCGGCCTGAACCGGCGCCGGGCGCGGGAGGGGGCCACCGGGCAGACTTCCAAGGGAGGATGTCGCCAGGGGGTGAAGGGGGACCCTGACCGGGGTGCAGGGCCTCCCACACGGCTTAGATCGGTCGCTCGTGCCCTTAGAATGAACCTCCGTCCTGACTTAGAAATATTTTTTTGATCGAAAATGCCGTGCCCCTAGTAATATGCACCTACCTCCCCAGTGTATCTGCCATCTAGTTGCATTAAGGGAGGAAGCCACGAGTTCACAGGGACCTCCTGGAACTCTCGCTCCGTAACACATAGCAAATCTGTCCCTTCAGAAGAAGGTAACTTTTAATTGGAGCTCTGGTCATGTCAGCTACTTCTGCCCATGGTCATGTAGGCTAATTCTGCCTCTGGTCATGTCAGCTAATTCCGCCTATGGTCATATTAGCTAATTCCGCCTCTGGTCATGTCAGCTAACTCCGCCTATGGTCATGTCAGCTAACTGTGCCTATGGTCATGTCAGCTAACTGTGCCTATGGTCATGTCAGCTACTTCTGCCCATGGTCATGTCAGCTACTTCTGCCTATGGTCATGTCAGCTACTTCTGCCTATGGTCATGTCAGCTACTTCTGCCTATGGTCATGTCAGCTACTTCTGCCTATGGTCATGTCAGCTAACTGTGCCTATGGTCATGTCAGCTACTTCTGCCCATGGTCATGTCAGCTAATTCTGCCTATGGTCATGTCAGCTAATTCTGCCTCTGGTCATGTCAGCTAATTCTGCCTATGGTCATGTCAGCTACTTCTGCCTATGGTCATGTCAGCTACTTCTGCCTATGGTCATGTCAGCTAACTGTGCCTATGGTCATGTCAGCTACTTCTGCCCATGGTCATGTCAGCTACTTCTGCCTATGGTCATGTCAGCTACTTCTGCCTCTGGTCATGTCAGCTAATTCCGCCTCTGGTCATGTCAGCTAATTCCGCCTCTGGTCATGTCAGCTAATTCCGCCTCTGGTCATGTCAGCTAACTGTGCCTATGGTCATGTCAGCTACTTCTGCCTCTGGTCATGTCAGCTACTTCTGCCTCTGGTCATGTCAGCTAATTCCGCCTCTGGTCATGTCAGCTAATTCCGCCTCTGGTCATGTCAGCTAACTGTGCCTATGGTCATGTCAGCTACTTCTGCCCATGGTCATGTCAGCTACTTCTGCCTATGGTCATGTCAGCTACTTCTGCCTCTGGTCATGTCAGCTAATTCCGCCTCTGGTCATGTCAGCTAATTCCGCCTCTGGTCATGTCAGCTAATTCCGCCTCTGGTCATGTCAGCTAACTGTGCCTATGGTCATGTCAGCTAACTGTGCCTATGGTCATGTTACTGAATGGGGACCCAGGCTATGGCTCGCACTTGCCCCGGGCAGGGTTCCACGGCCCCGGGCTGGCTCCCACCACCCAGGCCTCTGCTCCCACTGCCCCGGCTTGGGTTCCACGGCCCCGGCTTGGGTTCCACAGCCCCGGGGACAGTTCCCGCCTCCCACCACCCATGCCTCTGCTCCCACTGCCCCGGCTTGGGTTCCACGGCCCCGGGCTGGCTCCCACCACCCAGGCCTCTGCTCCCACTGCCCCGGCTTGGGTTCCACGGCCCCGGGGACAGCTCCAGCCTTTGCCCCGGCTTGGGTTCCACGGCCCCGGGCTGGCTCCCACCACCCAGGCCTCTGCTCCCACTGCCCCGGCTTGGGTTCCACGGCCCCGGGGACAGCTCCAGCCTTTGCCCCGGCTTGGGTTCCACGGCCCCGGGGACAGCTCCAGCCTCCCCGGGCTGGCTCCCACTTGCCCGGGCAGGGTTCCACGGCCCCGGGCTGGCTCCCACCACCCATGCCTCTGCTCCCACTGCCCCGGCTTGGGTTCCACGGCCCCGGGGACAGCTCCAGCCTTTGCCCCGGCTTGGGTTCCACGGCCCCGGGGACAGCTCCAGCCTCCCCGGGCTGGCTCCCACTTGCCCGGGCAGGGTTCCACGGCCCCGGGCTGGCTCCCACCACCCATGCCTCTGCTCCCACTGCCCCAGCTTGGGTTCCACCGCCCCGGGCTAATTCCGACTATGGTCATGTTAGCTAACTCTGCCTATGGTCACGTTACTG
>NW_026708160.1:40000-112500 GCF_902713425.1 Acipenser ruthenus | reverse complement strand
GTGTTAAACAGGTTTTTTTCTTGCATTTCTTTATATCGGCTTAAATTTGTTGCAGTAAAACAACAGATTTTATTTTAGAAAACTTTCAATTTTGTGTTACTTGAAACAATAATTTGACCTGTTCAAAACAAAGAAAATGTGTAGTGAAAGATTTGTCATAGTTTTTCATTCATGGTTATGTGGTAGAAAATTCACAAAACAAGGTATTCTAGACAATGTTAAGAACACATATTTGAATGTAATAACTTGTATTGTACCTCTGTAACTGTACCTCTGTAACTACCTCTGTAACTGTTTGTATTTTTCTACTCTGTATCTTATGTTTGCAACAAATAGCTGCGTGCACAATAATGCCGCTGTCAGCAAGAGGGGTATCCACAGATAGCACCAAGCATCCTGTCTTCTAAATGTGAACGCTGACATGTTGTGGCACTAGCCACACAAGTGTTTAAATAAACACTCCCTTTAGTTAAAATGCCTGGCCAGGTAACTTCTTAATTATTGTATCTATTTAATTAAGGATTCCCCTTTAAGAAGGCTGAACTCCCATGAGCCTTTGTTCTTTTTTAAACAGGTAGAGGGTTGAAGGGAGGCAGGTTTTGTGTTCTGGGTTCCTCCATTTTGTGTATGGCGGTGTGGTTTGTGTGCAGGTTCTGAATGGGTTCCAGTTGGCTTTCAGGATTTTATTTACAAGAAAATTATATTAAATAAGAACTATACCTACCTTGGAGCATCTCTTGGACAACTTGTTGCTGTTGGACTGCCACTGGAACTGCAGAATAAGCATCAACAACAAACAAACAGTCGGGTGAGATCATTCTGGGGTTGTTTCTTTTTTGCTCGGTTGGATTACTTGGATTGTTTTTTAGACTTGATTTGTTCGAGACATTGTTTTGCATGAGTGATATGTGTGTGATAATTTGTGTTATATATATATATATATATATATATATATATATAACATGCATTTATAAGTTGTTTTTTACTATATTAGTAATTGGCTATTTCATATCTTTATTTCCTTGCCTGACTTTAAAATTGTTTGTTGCTTTACCCTCTACTATTTGTGGGCTTGTCTTAAATCATTTGCGATTCACTTGTGTGTAGTTTACTGGTGTGTGTGGCATTAAATTTGTTAATTGAGGACCCTCATTTTTTTTGTTTTATTCGCTGTTGGCTGAAGCTTTTAGTTTCAAACCGTTACAATGTGGCAATCAATTGCAGAAGTAGAAGTTATGAGTCATGAAGATAATTTTGAGCCTCCCTTTTGACTGTCTGTTCTACTAAAATATGGTCTCTGTCTCCTCTGTATGCAAGAGTTTTGCTCAAGTTGCTACATGCCCAACTGTCACATAGACAGTTTGTGGAGGTACCTATAAATATCCAAGTTTGGCAGTGTTATGTGGGCTTGTTCTCAAACTGACTCTGCACTGAGTGTTGTGACAGGCTCCAGGTTTGCAAATCTTAATAAAGCTTGCTGTTTGAGAATCTACAGTCTCTCTTCCTTTCAATAGAATTTCCAAGACAGTTATTTCAATAAGTCAAGTGAAATTAGTTTTTTGCCAAAATTTCAAGGAATCTCCAAAAGGGTTCTTTAATTATTCAGGGGTCTAAAGGGTTAAAATATATAAAAGAAAATAAAATGTATATCCTAAAAGGTTGAAGGGCTCATAAGTGAATGGTCATGGCTCAAGAGTCAGTAGTCGGGGGGTGGTCTATGTCCAATGGGGAGTGGCGCGGAGGATGAAGAGGGGCAAAGAAAGACGAGCCACGCGCAGCGCTGGCCTTTTTGACGCGCGTGGCTCGTCTTTCTTTGCCCCTCTTCATCCTCCGCGCCACTCCCCATTGTCCCTCTCTGTTCCTCCCCCTCGTTTCTATCTTTTCTTCCCATCTCTCCACCCCCCTTTCCTTTCCTGGGGGGCTCCCATCTCTCTCTCTCTCTCTCTCCAACCAGCCTTCTTTCTCAGCACTGTATTTATTCACCCACATTCATCTCAACCACTTCACTCATACCAAGCACAATCACTAGCTCAAGCCACACAGCTCTTGCTATATAATATATAAAGAGTTCAGTTGTTATTTATAACTCATATAACTAGTCCAAAGCCTATTTGTGGTTTGTTTTTATTACAGTATATTTCTATCTTAAAATGATAAAAATTATTATATTGTCACCAAAGTGGTCATTGAGGATTATATGGTTAATGTTTTATACAATTTTAATTCTTTAAAATAAAAAAATATATATATATATCTATATATTACACATAACTTTTTATTTATTTCTCACAAATCAGTAATTTTACAATTCAGGATAATTGGGATATATGCTAATTACATAATTCCAATAGCTATTTATAAGTCGTACAACTAAGTAAAATTCAATTTAGGGTTACTACTTATTAATTTATATATTAAAATAAGTCCAAATATTATATTGTTACCAAAACGGCGTTTGTGGATAATATATGTTCAGTGTTTTATACAATTTAAATTATTAATATATATATATATAATTTAAATATATGTACCTTTCCAGTTAAGTGTCACAAATTGAATTATGGGTAATATGAAAATATATGGGATATGGAGAAACCCATTGAATTATTCTGCCGTAAACACCGCAATTAACCACCAGGGGGAGATGTTCGGAAACTGCATGCAATCTTGTATTTGACCAAATGTAAACAATTATCATTTTGTCTACGAACATCCGATCAGACGCATGATACGTCTTTGGAAAGCCACAAAACGGCTTTTTTTATTATAAAAAAATAACCCCTGCATATTGAGCTACAGGGCACAGCACGAGCAGTGAAACCAGGGTCCCCACAGACTTCTATCAGGCGCGTTCACGGTCATAACAAAGCCTACGTCAGCATGCGCGCTTCACAGAATGTCCGCCCCCATGCTTGCCTGGAGTTTCACATCGCAATAGGAGGATTCTCCTCAGGTCAAACAAAACCGTATTGTTATTTATACCTGTTTAAGGGGCTTGTTTTTTGGCTGTACGGCTTCATCTCATCCTTTTTGTTTGTCATAATCGAAAGCGCGCCAGCCTCCGTTTTCTGTGTTTGTTTTAACCCTGTGCAGTCCATTTATTAAGTGCGCAACAGGCACGTCAGGTTTTCACACGCGCAGTTAATTTTAGACGCGCTGTTTAAAAGTATTTTTTTCACAGTCAAACGGGTTTAAATGGCCCTGCATATCAACAAAGCACTCACTAGACATCTCCAGCCCCGCCCCACCCTTTCGTTTGCTATAGCGTTTACCTATGTAAGAAATAAATAATAATAATAATACTAATAATAATAATAATAATAATAATAATAATAATAATAATAATAGTCGTACATACCGATCGATCATCTCCAGATCACTCGTTTTATCACCAAACTCCTCAATAATGCGATCCAAGTCATTATTTTATTACTATAACATCTGAAAAAAAGCTCTGCAAATGTCCATGATAGTCTCTGTGCGCTGACGCACTCAGCCAGCTTGTTTACTATGAACGCCCCGTTTTCTGATACGTGATACCATCTATGACTATTCATGAGATACGCCTCTTTTTTTTCGACTTGTCTCGGCTCCTGTCGCTCCCACTCGGCAATTGAATGGTTTTCTCGGCTTTTTCCGGAAGAAAAACGACTAAACACCCGTTTATTGCGTTGCTATAATGATGTCGGACCCAGTCCGACAAAGGACCTGTGAGGAATAATTGCAATGTCGGACCCAGTCCCACAATGGACCGCAAATGAATGTTGCTGTGTTGTTTTTTGCTATGGATGATTTATCTGATTGCCCCCGCTAATGCTTTATTGTGCTCACACGAGGTTGTTGCCTCTTCATGGTTTTAATATCACCGGGTGTGTGTTAATTTCTTTTTATTGGTGTGTGTTCGCTGCACACGAGTTGTGAAGGAGTGACGTCGCTGTTTATTATATTGTTGTTCTTGTTCCCTGCAGCATTGATTGTTGGCCAATCTGTATCTATCATTTTGGGATGCATGGTGGTTGATTACATTAGGCACTTAAACTGTAATTTCTGATTAGAATTCACTGTGTTGTTTATGTATTTGTGTGGAGTTTATTGTTTTAATTAATATAGTTTTCTGTTTTAACAAGATATAAACTGAAAACACACAATGTGTGGGGTTTGTCAGTGTGTGCCTCGTAATCACGTGACCCACGATTTAAGAATACAGGGGGTGCGTTCACGAGAGGCAGACTTTGCTAAGTCTGCGCAGATTCTGCAAAGATTCCGAAAATTCCTTGGCTACTTGCTCCGATTCTGTGCGGATTCTGCGCAGAATGACGGAAGTCTGCGTGTCGTGAACGCACCCGAACTCTCTCCACACACAACACACAGCGTTCTTGCGCCTGCCGTCACTCCTGCACACGTGAGGGGAATACATGCAGGCTAGAGTGTCTCACGCGTGTAGGGCTGTGTGTTGAAATGAACCTGGAAACAAACTCAAATCCATGCATTTCCAGCCGATGTGTCCGTCCTCGCCTCTTGCTTTGCTCGACTACCTCTAAGAGAAATGTGTTGGGCTTGTATCTTCACCTCAGTGCTGCTATTGTGTTTAAATTGACACATTTTTTCGGCCCTTGCATTAAATGTCGGTTCATCTGTGAGACTGAGAAATAATTCTCAGACAATATTATGGCTGTAGACCAAGAGCAAGTTCATAATACTGGTCTGTGACAATGTGAAGCACTTCCAGTGTATTTATTTATTTATTTATTGCATTTATATAGCGATTTTTGTACAAGCGTTTCACAAAGCACTGTACAGTACAGAGCACAAAAAAGAACAAACCACAATACATTTCTATAGCATGCCACACATGCAGACCATAATAATACAAAAGCAGCAGTTTTTATAAAAGTGTGTTTTTGCTCTTGACAATACTCGACCGTCCCCTCGCTAGATTGCTCTGATACTGTGTGTGTGTGTCTGTGTGTGTGTGTGTGTGGGTGTGTGTGTGTGTGTGTTCTTGTCTCTCGCCTGTCCTGTGAGGATGAAGATGTGGTTTCAGTGTTTAATGCTCATCCCCTCACTGTGTGTCTGTGTGTTCTTGTCTCTTGACAGGTCTGTGAGGATGAGAAGGTCTCCACAGTCTGGAGTCTGGTCTCTGACAGGCTCAACATACCTGTCAATCAACAGGGACTCCTCTACAAAGGCAAGGCGCTGGCAGGTAGGCTGAACAGCACAGCACAGAACAGAACAGCACTGATCACCCCTCATCTCACCCCTCGCCTCACCCCTCCTCTCACGCCTCGCCTCACCCCGGGTCAGTGTGGCACAGCCTGCCTGCTCTTCTGAACAAACACTTCAGCCCTGCAGACGCAGTGAGTCTGGAGCAGCTACACAAGGTAACCTGAACACAATAAACACACACACAAATATAATGTATGTATATATCAATACATGTATATATGTGTTCTTATCTAGTGTCGTGGTAGAACAGTTTTGGCCTTAGCAATAGTCAATGCTAGTAATTGTAAATGCTGAGTAATTAAAACTATTTTATGTGTTTCACTGATCTGTCATGAGGGGTGTTTGTGCTGCACTGTGGGTCACTGATCTGTCATGTGGGGTGTTTGTGCCTCACTGATCTGTCATGAGGGGTGTTTGTGCTGCACTGTGGGTCACTGATCTGTCATGAGGGGTGTTTGTGCTGCACTGTGGGTCACTGATCTGTCATGTGGGGTGTTTGTGCTGCACTGTGGGTCACTGATCTGTCATGAGGAGTGTTTGTGCTGCACTGTGGGTCGCTGATCTGTCATGTGGGGTGTTTGTGCTGCACTGTGGGTCACTGATCTGTCATGAGGGGTGTTTGTGCTGCACTGTGGGTCACTGATCTGTCATGTGGGGTGTTTGTGCTGCACTGTGGGTCACTGATCTGTCATGAGGGGTGTTTGTGCTGCACTGTGGGTCACTGCCACACAGGGTCACTGTATTTTGGATCATGTTTTTTTGTTTTTTTTAAACCTTTATTTAACCAGGAAGTCACGTTGAGATTCAAAATCTCTTTTTGGAGACAGATCTGACCAATAGGGCAGCAATACAGAAACAATCACACACATTAACAGATTAACAGAAACATTTCAAAAATAATAATACCATGAAACAGTAATTAATGAGGACATTCCATTGGATTATTTGCAACTTTAAAATTAATTAAAACAAGTACATTTATCAGAAATAAAATTTCCCCCGTTTTTTTTTTAATCTGTTAATAATGAGATAGTTTGACATGCTTTTGAAGGTCGTTGCATGACCAGTGTTTGCTCTGCAGTTGATAGAATGTCATTCGCTTGGTCGTTATTGTTGTCTTTGACAGATTCCTGGAGTGTGTGGCTGTGTGCCTGAGTGACATCCAGAACTTAAGAAAAGTCGTTTCAATTCTGGTTCTTTCTTGAGGAGAGGTGACTTGTAGTGGTGAGTGTCAGGGTCAGTGTGGCTCGCTCCTGTGACTCTGAGCCCTGGAGCTGCTTTTAAGGGACAGTGTCCTGCAGAGTCTGCCTGTCTGCCCTCGACATTGTGTGAGGGCGTTTGTATCTGAGAATCAGGACTAGCTTCTCGTGACGAATGGGATGCTGGCTAGAGCATTTCTTTATGTAGTTCAGCATGTTAGTTCACATGTAGCTGACAGTGTGGACGTGCTCATCTTGCATTGCGAGTGTCAGCTGGTTAATTCATGACTACAGTAACCTGCAGGTCACAGCTTGCACAGGTTCATCAACATTGTCAGTTATTGTCTGTACTTGTATCCTCATGTATCCAGTGTGCGCAGTGCTGTAGCAGACAGTGAGGAGTAGTGGAGCAACAATCAATCCATTTATCCATCCTCTGCCCTTAAATTTCCCGAGCTGCGATTACATATTGTTGAATCGATGCATGAGATGAGAGCCCAGTTTGGAGTCTGCTGCTGCCGCTGTCCCAGGAAAAAACAAAGAAAGAAATCCAAAAAGAGCCAGATGGCCAGTGCATCTTTCTTTCCCTGAAAAACCAACCAAGCGTGGAGTTCTTAGGGAACCCTGACCCCGACCCCCCCTGTACAGCATAATCCTGTGTTGGGGTTTGGTTTAATCAAAAACACTTCTCTTTAAGTATTTTTTATTTGTTTGAAATGTTGCTATGTTGTTTTATGCTACCAATTATGTATGTTATTGCCCCCATTCATTATTTTATGTGCGCACACAAGGTTACTGTGCCTTCATGGTTTTAATATAACTGTGTGTATGTCAGTTGCTTTTTATTGTTACAGTAAATAACTAAGCAGTTACAGTTTATTTATTTATTTACTTTTATTGCATTTATAGAGCACGCTTTATACAAGCTTATAACCAAACATGTCAACTTTGGAAAGCCACAAAACGACTCTTTGAAGATGGCTACCCACAAAAAACATGCAAAACATTAATTAAACACGAGGTAAAGTCTCTTCAATCTTTTATTAAAAAGCATAATAATTATAAAATTATACTTCAGTTACAATTGAAAAAACTTGCCATATACACCTTGACCGCCACGGGCAGACAGTCTTACACCTTCAATTAGCACAAGGTAAGATAAGGTAAAGTCTATGTTCATATACGATGATACTCTACAGAAGTACATCATTCTCAGTGTGTAAGCTTGTGCTTCAACATCCTTACTTTCGTAAACACACTTTTCTCACACACTCAATCGCAGTCTTTTTAAATAGGCAACACAGTAAAGGAGGATAAAGGATTTTATTATTGACAGACAACTTATTGTGCTAGGAGCCATACATAGAATTACATCATGATGTAAAATTACATTAGATTTTTACACCTTTGAATATGTGACAGCGTGTGTACAATTATGCCTACATCATAAACCCTAATCATTTGAAAAATTTAAATACGTCAGTGAAATGACACATTAACAAACACATATAGTGTAAGAAAAAGTCATCTTCATCACTGATCTCATACACAGTAACTTCTGAAGACGTGGGGCGTGCAGCTAATGTAAAGAGTGTCTCTTCACTTTGTGAGGAATGGCAGAACAATAAAAAAAGATTTCATTTTACAAAACATAAAGGTCAGCTTGTAACAACACAGTTCTGCTTCCTGAGCTGAAGCTGATACACCATCCAACTCCTCCTTAACCATGTGGGCCTGGCTGAAAGGAAAACCTGCCCGTTACTGGCCCAGGCAGGGGGGCCGCTGGGTCCCTCCTACACGTCCTCGCTGCGTGTGCTGACGCCCCCCAAAGCACACATGCACAGCATGAGGCAGCACCCCCCCAGCAGCAGCACCCCCACAATGATGTAGACCAGCGTGGTGCTCCAAAATGCAAACAGGTACAGAGTCTTGTTGCAGTACTTCATCTCCTGACTACCAGGACTGTATGAAGGCTCATATATGGAGTAGATCCAGACATTCCCTGCAGACAAACCCAGTGGTTAAAACATGTAAATAGCAGTAATCATTATCATCCTCATCAATAATAATAATAATAATAATAATAATAATAATAATAATAATAATAAATCACAACACTGAACTGCTGATGAAAACACATGATAACCACACTGGCTTTCATCACAAGTTAAGTATAACAGTGACAGGGCTCTGTAATTAAATATAAAAGTTAAAACTTCACAGTACAGCCTAGACCTGCTCTGCAAGAGTGGAGTCTTTATGTAAAACCTGGGCTGGGCCGGACTGCTCGGCAATAGGACTCTCCAAATCCTTTGAAACACGAGGCAAGCAAGCTGTTAAACGGGCGACATTTTCAAACAAGTTTCTCTGTGAATAGTTCAGTATTAGATAAGCTGCCTAGGAAAAAAATTGCTGAACACTGTAGCCTACAGCAGGCTCTCTGAAGCTCCCAGGAAGCTTTGCTCAGTTAAGGCTGTGCGCCACACTCACCTGTGATAAACCAAATGAACAGGAAAAGGGAGGCCAGCGAGTTCCAGGTGTTGATGAGGTTGCGGCAAAAGGTTGCCCCCTCCTCCCCCCCTTGCCCCTGGGGCACACAAGACACCAGATCCAGGACGAGCACAAACACCCCCGACACAATGAGGTATATGGGAATGTAGGGCTGCACAGGACAGTCGTTCCAGTACAGAGACCCTGCAACACACCCAAGAGTCTCTCAATACAGACCCTGCAACACACCCAAGAGTCTCTCAATACAGACCCTGCAACACACCCAAGAGTCTCTCAATACAGACCCTGCAACACACCCAAGAGTCTCTCAATACAGACCCTGCAACACACCCAAGAGTCTCTCAATACAGACCCTGCAACACACCCAAGAGTCTCTCAATACAGACCCTGCAACACACCCAAGAGTCTCTCAATACAGACCCTGCAACACACCCAAGAGTCTCTCAATACAGACCCTGCAACACACCCAAGAGTCTCTCAATACAGACCCTGCAACACACCCAACAGTCTCTCAATACAGACCCTGCAACACACCCAACAGTCTCTCAATACAGACCCTGCAACACACAACAGCATCCTCCAGGTTTACAGCTCAAAGCTTCCTCCCTGACACGGATCACGTGCAGTAGAGGGAATATTCTCACCTATAGCAATCTGAGCGATTGGCAGGGCGGTCGCGATGATCTTGGACAGCACTGCGATGGAAACAAAGAGAAGTCATGAGGTCATGGTTCCAGACCTTGCAATGCACAGGCCAGCTGCAACACAAAAACTAAAACATCACTGCACATCCCCTGCAGCACCAGGGAAAGGATCAGGGACACAGCACTGTCACACAGTTTGGAAGGCTGTTCAGTCCCAGCTCTTAGAATTCACCACACAAGCTCAAAGCAGGTAAAGCAAGTTTACATAAAACTGGTAAAAATTGAATTTGGTTTAATCAAAGCAGCATTTTAAATTCAAATCCATGAATATGCTCTAAAAATCTCACCGGAGACCCTGGGAGGCACAGAGGGGGGGCTGGGCATGCGGTTCAGCAGGTTCCTGCGATCATCCATCTTCACCAGCAGCTCAGAGTCCTAAAGAACATCAGCATTACTCACTGAGGCACTCATAGCAGCGTCACAGCTTTATCACATGAGATCTTTATAAGAGCAACAGCAAAAACCACACCACTCAACAGACCAGCACACACACACACACAGACAAACAGGAAACTAAAAACCCTTTCACAACAATCTGCATGAAAGAAAGAGAGCACAAGAAAGAGAGAGGAGAGGGAGAGTAAGAAGAGAGGGAGAGCACGAGTAAGAATTCTTCACCAGCTGGTTTCCATTCATTGCAGAGCAGGAGTGTAAATAAAGCATCTCCAGGCTGTGCTGCAGCTTAGGAAGCAAAGCTCTTTAATAGAGTGTCCTGTGCTGCCTGAGAGAGCACAGTTATCATAGCAAAGTGTTATCACATCTGTCCTAATAATAAAAAAAAATAGTGCAAACTGTGCACTGCTTAATGAATATATGACCGTTACACAAGACTGGTTTAATACTCTCATCAATAACCCAAATGAACCTCGCCCTGCGTCTCTCAGGGCTCCAGCGCTTCAATCACATGACTGCTTCAGTTTGGTAACACTATTTCACAAACAAGATGAGAGGCAGAGATATACAGAGGGGGGGGGGAGGCAGAGATATACAGAGGGGGGGGAGGCAGAGATATACAGAGGGGGGGGGGAGGCAGAGATATACAGAGGGGGGGGAGGCAGAGATATACAGAGGGAGGGGGGGGGGAGGCAGAGATATACAGAGGGAGGGGGGGGGAGGCAGAGATATACACGGGGGGGGGGGGGGGGGGAGGCAGAGATATACAGAGGGGGGAGGGGGAGGGGGAGGGGGAAGCTTCATTATACCAGCTCGGCCAAACCTGGTTGAAGACTAAACTATACTTAGAAATCAAAAGCAAGGATTTCAGTTTTAAAACGGCACACCATTAGTTTTAGTTAACATTTCAGAGTATACGGAATGCATCGTGTAGCATTGTAAACTGCAGCACCCCCCTCAATGTACTACAGTGAGCATATATTATATGCAGAGATGACAGAAAACATACGCGGTGTAAAACTGGAGAAGGTGCGGTAGGGCTTTAGATCGAGACATTTCAACACGGCTCCGCTGTTGAAATAAACTTTGTTTCAACAAGCTAGGGCCTACAGCGAGAAACAAAAACGAAAACAAAAAAACGAGGAAGAGCGAGTTTTCGGAAAGCAAAAGCAAGTACTGTTTTTATTTTGTTTTAATTAAAAGTTTCTGACCTGCTTTAATTCGTGTTCCTGTTTCTTCTCTCGGCTTTCTCTGTCGAGGGCGGAGCTGCAACTAAGCGCAGCTCATCGACGCAGTGAAAGTAGAATCGAAACTGCGTGACTTCTAACCCTGATAAAACTCACACGATGCGAAACGGGCTGTCCTAAAGACTTACTCTGTGCTACAGCGCGCTGACATGCGCTCATAAACAACACATCTATAATATAGAAAACACACGGACCCGCCCTTCTTTAACGTGAAACATGTGATTGACGTGTCTGCTGTTTTTGATTAAACCCCAGATTCAGCTGCCCTGTGCGGTCTCTGCCTTTGTGTGGGTCGGCTGCACTCGCCCTCGTCTCTTCACTCGCCCGCTCGTCCATCAGAAAACGGCAGAGAGCCGCGGGACAAAGAAAAGTCACAGAAATACAAATGTTATAAAATAAACAGATACAAGTTTAAAGTCAAATTGCCAAACAGTGCGGTCCTGGGACTCAGCTGCTGCAACTGAGGTGCTGCTGGCGTTGCTAAGCAACCGGAAAAGCCCTTAACGCGTTACACGTGTTGCTAGTTGAACTATCAGGGCCAGACCTTTTTTCAATATATCAAGTCTCTGTAAATGCCCTCTATAATAAAACTGGTAAACTAGCAAACATGTTATTAGAAATGTGTGTGTGTTTGTGTGTGTGTGTGTGTAGGGGGCTGATTGGTGTGTGGGGGGGGGGGGGGGGGCTGCTTGGTGTGTGTTGGTGTGGTGGAGGGGGGGCAGTTTGGCTGCATATCCCTGTTCATGTTTTCACACAAAACTTTTCCTTTAAAGTATTTTTATTTTTATAAAGGTACAAATATTTCACAAAGGCAGCAGTCTCACATAATCACTTATTGATACTGTTTATCCACGTCTGGCATTTGTCTTTCTAATAAAGTTACCAGTAATCCTGAATCTCAATAGTTACATTGAGTACAGACAGTCCTGTCACAGCAAGACGTTACAATGAGGGTCCAGCACTCTCATTACATTGAGTACAGACAGTCCTGTCACAGCAGGACGTTACAATGAGGGTCCAGCACTCTCATTACATTGAGTACAGACAGTCCTGTCACAGCAGGACGTTACAATGAGGGTCCAGCACTCTCATTACATTGAGTACAGACAGTCCTGTCACAGCAGGACGTTACAATGAGGGTCCAGCACTCTCATTACATTGAGTACAGACAGTCCTGTCACAGCAGGACGTTACAATGAGGGTCCAGCACTCTCATTACATTGAGTACAGACAGTCCTGTCACAGCAGGACGTTACAATGAGGGTCCAGCATTCATTTCAATGGCTCAGTGTTGCATTGTGGTGTCTTGGCCAGTTGATAGATTGTCACTCATTGAGGTTTCAGTGATGGTACATCCAGTGTTGCAGTGTGTTGCATGGCCAGCAGATGGCACTCAGAGCTCAGTCAGATTGTCACTAGAGGATGTTTCAATGAGGACTGAGCCAGTGGTTCTGTGTTTTGACTTGTCCTGTAAACTCAGCACGTGGATCCTCCCTATTTCATTCTCAGCAGCTTCGACAGAAACCCGGCCGAGTAACGCATCCTGGAGCACTCCCTTCGACCACACCTGCACAGCACAGAGAGTGAGAGAGTGAACACACACCTGCACAGCACAGAGAGTGAGAGAGTGAACACACACCTGCACAGCACAGAGAGTGAGAGAGTGAACACACACCTGCACAGCACAGAGAGTGAGAGAGTGAACACACACCTGCACAGCACAGAGAGTGAGAGAGTGAACACACACCTGCACAGCACAGAGAGTGAGAGAGTGAACACACACCTGCACAGCACAGAGAGTGAGAGAGTGAACACACACCTGCACAGCACAGAGAGTGAGAGAGTGAACACAGACCTGTACAACACCGTGTGAGTGTGCGAGGAGTATGTAAAGTGTTGGTGCGCACCTCGATCCTGATTGGTCTCCTCGGATTCTGCCGGTAGAACACAGCCTTCAGGTCAAATTCCGGCCTGCTGGTGGATTTGAACACGCGTGACTTTACCGTGTTCCCTTCACACCTCATCACAGCGTACACGTCAGGGTCTGTGGATACAAACACTGAGAGAGAGAAGCCAGGACTGCAGCACCATGAGAGAGAGAGAGAGAGAGAGAGAGTCTCACCTCTAGCAGCCCCCCTGGGTCTCAGCCCTGCTGCACTCTGCAGGTTGATGGTTGTGACTCGACGCAGATCCCCACCCAAACAGCAGCTCCAGAGTGAGGGGTGGGGCTGGTCCAGAGCCAGCTCCCTGAGAGAGAGAACAGAAAACACAGAGTGACACAGAGAGGCACACTAACTCACTCACTCACTCACTCACTCACTCTCACTCTCTCACTCTCTCACCTCAAGCTGGCAGGTGTCTTAGTGAAGAGCCGCAGCAGGAAGCTGGCCTGGGCCCCGGGTGCGAAGGTGGTTGTTATGATGATGTAGCGGCCCTGAGTGAGCTCTGCACGCAGGAACACGCTGCGGGAGTCCATGTACACTGAGCTCGCTGCCTTGGGGGGGATCATGTGCAGCCGACACTCGCGATTCACCTCCACCTGCCAGAGAGACAGCCGTCAGGGGCACCCCTTTCCCTCTCCCTCTCCCTCTCCCTCTCTCCCTCTCCCTCTCCCTCTCTCCCTGTCCCCTCTCCCTCTCTCCCCCCTCTCACCCGGAACACCTCGAAGCCGATGGCCAGGTTCTCTCCTCCTCCCTCGCTCCTCAGCGCTCGCTTGTCCTCCTGCTGCAGACAGATCAGAGCCGTGTCCGACTCGCGCTCCACGTCAAACATGAACTGAGAACCAGAACACAACACAGGAGACTGGTTCAGGAGCATCTCTTTCTCTCTCCCCTCTCTCATTGCCAGTCCCCCTCTCTCCTCTCCTCTCCCCCTCGCCCTCTCCTCACCTGTGGGTTCTGCAGGAAGCTGGCTCTGTTGTTGATGCAGCCCCCGCTGCGGTTGCTCAGCTCGGTCTCTCCTCTCCTCCACTCTCCGAGCAGCTTTGCCTCCAGCCAGCTCTTGTGGAAGCTCAGCAGCGTTGTGTTGATTCTCCGGCACACGACCATGTCTGTGAAATAGCGGCAGAAATCCTCAAAGTCCATCCTGAAAAAAAACAATCACATAAAAACTCTGACCTACCCTATCCATCAATAATAATAATAATAATAATAATAATAATAATAATAATGATGATGATGATGATGATGATGATGATGATGATGATGATGATGATGATGATGATGATGATGATGATGATGATGATGCAGGCAGTCATTTACCAGAACTCGCCATCGTCTCGGACTGTGACTCCCATCTTCTCTCTCTCACTCTTACTGATCTGCTGCCACTGCTGTGACCTGAAGAGGGAGATAAACACATTAACACAGAGCCATGGCCAGCGAGCCTGGACAGACATACACACACAAGCAGAGACACACACTGAGAGTTATACTGTACAGACAGACAGACAGAGAGAAAAGGAGAGATGGACAAACAGAGAGCTGGATAGACAGACAGGACTGACTCGTCGCTCCAGGCCCCGCTCCACTCAGTGGTACCCCAGGGGTTCCTCATGCGGATCATGTAGAGCCGGCTGGTTCTGAAGAGGGAGAGCAGGCCGGTCCCCAGGCGCACCTTCCTGACATCCGTCACTCCGTACGCATGACCTTTCACCAGACCACAGCCCAGTCGAGACTCCAGAGCCTCCCCCTGCATGGGCTGGAGAGAGGAGAGGAGATGAGAGAGGAATGGAGAGGTGACCATAGAGAGGAGAGATAAGAACTCGTACAGAGGAGGGAGGTACTGACCCGAATGGAGCAGCTGATGAGCGCTCCTCTGGAGTGGGCCTTGGTCAGGTTCTGGTAGAGCTGCTTCCTCTTGTCCAGGTCCTCTACGAAACCGTCCCGGTCCAAACAGATCGGTTCTCTCCTGTGAAATCAACCAGTGCCTCAGCCGTGTTTCCGCCTTCCAGAGCCTCGTAGCATCCATTCAACCTGAGAGGAGATGGGGAGAGAGGAGAGGAGAGGAGAGGAGGAGAGAGGTGAGAGAGACACCTTCCAGAGCCTCGTAGCATCCATTCAACATGAGAGGGGATGGGGAGAGCGGAGAGGAGAGGAGAGGAGAGGGGGAGAGAGGTGAGAGAGACACCTTCCAGAGCCTCGCAGCATCCATTCAAATTGAGAGGGAGGGAGAGGTAGAGTTAGACGTAGTGGGATAGAGGGAGGGGGAGGGGAGGGGGAGAAGAACGGAGAGACAGGGCTCCCTCTTACTTGGCGTATGCTTTCTCCAGCAGCGCGCACCAGAACTCAGCCTTGTTACTGGAGCTGCAGAACAGCAGCCCCCCCACCTCGCTGACGGGGAGCCGGTCATCAATCACCACGTCCGTCCAGAAGCCCAAGCGCCAGAACCGGAAGTGAAAGATCCCGGCGTGGCGCTCCGGACGACTCGGATTCCAGTCCTGCTCGCGGTGAGACGGGATCACCTGGGAAAGAGGGAGCTGGGATTACCTGGGAATCAGAAAGGGGGGCTGGGATTACCCGGGAATCAGAAAGGGGGGCTGGGATTACCCGGGAATCAGAAAGGAGGGCTGGGATTACCCAGGAATCAGAAAGGGGGGCTGGGATTACCCGGGAATCAGAAAGGGGGTCTGGGATTACCCGGGAATCAGAAAGGGGGGCTGGGATTACCCGGGAATCAGAAAGGGGGGCTGGGATTATCCGGGAATCAGAAAGGGGGGCTGGGATTACCCGGGAATCAGAAAGGCAGGGGGAGGCAATGCGAGGGGATTTTTGCTTTATTCACAGATGTGTTGCAGATAGTTTCTGGAGGGCGATGGTTCTCTCGCTCACCTTCTTCCAGACAGATGGCTGTGTGGCGAGACAGGAAGTAGCCGCCACCAGCCAGCAGTTTCCCAGACTGCCCTGGTGTAGGTCACGGGCGCTGATTCCATCCACAAAGAGGCGCGGGGCCCTGCAGAGCTCCTGGGATACAGAGAGGAGAGAGAGGACTCTGACACACAGTAACACTGACACAAACTGACACAGGTTAGTGTGTCTCTCCTGTGCTGCACGGCTTGTTCATGCTGGTGTTTCGATTGCATCGCTGACACAGTGCCCGGGTAGCATTAGAGACAGTGCGCAGGGCTGGAGGAGCGGCACACGCTCTGCCTGTCTGCTCTCCTCTTCAATTTACATTTACAGACTCAGCAAGTAACATGAGATGCAATCCTGGAGCGAGAGACGGGTCTGGTATCAAAACAGCAATCAGCAAGATCACAGCAAGCACACGCACACACACACACACACACACACACTCACACACTGACACTCACACTGACACAATGACACACACACGCACTGACACAGACACACACACACTGACTCTCACACTGACACACACACACACAGACACACACACGCACACTGACACTGACACACACTCACACTCACACTGACACACACTCACACTGACACTCACTCACACAGACACACTCACACAGTGAGAAACTCACACTCAGTGTGTGTCAGTGTGTAGCTCTGTGACAGATTGCTCCTGGTCTCAGTGTGTGTCGTTGTGTAGCTCTGTGACAGATTGCTCCTGGTCTCAGTGTGTGTCAGTGTGTAGCTCTGTGACAGATTGCTCCTGGTCTCAGTGTGTGTCAGTGTGTAGCTCTGTGACAGATTGCTCCTGGTCTCAGTGTGTGTCAGTGTGTAGCTCTGTGACAGATTGCTCCTGGTCTCAGTGTGTGTCAGTGTGTAGCTCTGTGACAGATTGCTCCTGGTCTCAGTGTGTGTCGTTGTGTAGCTCTGTGACAGATTGCTCCTGGTCTCAGTGTGTGTCAGTGTGTAGCTCTGTGACAGATTGCTCCTGGCGTCAGTGTGTGTCGTTGTGTAGCTCTGTGACAGATTGCTCCTGGTCTCAGTGTGTGTCGTTGTGTAGCTCTGTGACAGATTGCTCCTGGTCTCAGTGTGTGTCAGTGTGTAGCTCTGTGACAGATTGCTCCTGGTCTCAGTGTGTGTCAGTGTGTAGCTCTGTGACAGATTGCTCCTGGTCTCAGTGTGTGTCAGTGTGTAGCTCTGTGACAGATTGCTCCTGGTCTCAGTGTGTGTCAGTGTGTAGCTCTGTGACAGATTGCTCCTGGTCTCAGTGTGTGTCGTTGTGTAGCTCTGTGACAGATTGCTCCTGGTCTCAGTGTGTGTCAGTGTGTAGCTCTGTGACAGATTGCTCCTGGCGTCAGTGTGTGTCGTTGTGTAGCTCTGTGACAGATTGCTCCTGGTCTCAGTGTGTGTCGTTGTGTAGCTCTGTGACAGATTGCTCCTGGTCTCAGTGTGTGTCAGTGTGTAGCTCTGTGACAGATTGCTCCTGGTCTCAGTGTGTGTCAGTGTGTAGCTCTGTGACAGATTGCTCCTGGTCTCAGTGTGTGTCAGTGTGTAGCTCTGTGACAGATTGCTCCTGGCGTCAGTGTTGCAGGTTTGGTCTCAGTTATGAGGGTGACAGATGTCCCAGTATAATTTAACTCCCAGCATGTGGTGTCTTAAAATAACAGGGTGTCGAATCAGTAATAGAGCGAGCCGGCTCAGACTGATAACTGCAGAGCACATTAACCCCTTTGAGACCAGGACCGGGGGGTTAGACTGGGGGGGGGGGTAGTTAACGCAGCTCTCTCCCCCCCTGCCCCTGACAGCTGGTTACCTGGGGTCTCTTCCACTGCAGGTCTGCAGGGGGTGCTCTCCTGTAGAACAGGGACTCTGCACACGGGGGGAACAGGGGGTCCTCAAACTGCACCCCTCGATTCAGGCAACTGCGCTTCAGCTTGTGATAGTTCTGACCTTTGAAATGCCTCACACGCTCCGACATCCTGAATACTCCTGGAAAACAGAGAGAGAGAGAGAGATTAGGGTCATGTGTTCAGGTAATAACCATGTCTCTTATGGTATAAGAGTCTCTCTCATTACAGATTCACTGTCAACTTGCCCAATCAAAGCACTCACCAGAGACAGAGCAGCTCAGTTAGACTCTATGAGCACGTGCAGGAGTGTGGAGCTCAGTTTAGACTCTGTGAGCGCGTGCAGGAGTGTGCAGCTCAGTTTAGACTCTGTGGAGGTGTGCAGGAGTGTGCAGCTCAGTTTAGACTCTGTGAGCGCGTGCAGGAGTGTGTAGCTCAGTTAGACTCTATGAGCGCGTGCAGGAGTGTGCAGCTCAGTTTAGACTCTGTGAGCGCGTGCAGGAGTGTGCAGCTCAGTTTAGACTCTGTGGAGGTGTGCAGGAGTGTGTAGCTCAGTTAGACTCTGTGGAGGTGTGCAGGAGTGTGCAGCTCAGTTTAGACTCTGTGGAGGTGTGCAGGAGTGTGCAGCTCAGTTTAGACTCTGTGAGCGCGTGCAGGAGTGTGCAGCTCAGTTTAGACTCTGTGAGCGCGTGCAGGAGTGTGCAGCTCAGTTTAGACTCTGTGAGCGCGTGCAGGAGTGTGCAGCTCAGTTTAGACTCTGTGAGCGCGTGCAGGAGTGTGCAGCTCAGTTTAGACTCTGTGGAGGTGTGCAGGAGTGTGCAGCTCAGTTTAGACTCTGTGGAGGTGTGCAGGAGTGTGCAGCTCAGTTTAGACTCTGTGGAGGGGTGCAGGAGTGTGCAGCTCAGTTTAGACTCTGTGAGCGCGTGCAGGAGTGTGCAGCTCAGTTTAGACTCTGTGAGCGCGTGCAGGAGTGTGCAGCTCAGTTTAGACTCTGTGGAGGCGTGCAGGAGTGTGCAGCTCAGTTTAGACTCTGTGAGCATGTGCAGGAGTGTGCAGCTCGGTTTAGACTCTGTGGAGGTGTGCAGGAGTGTGCAGCTCAGTTTAGACTCTGTGGAGGTGTGCAGGAGTGTGCAGCTCAGTTTAGACTCTGTGGAGGCGTGCAGGAGTGTGCAGCTCAGTTTAGACTCTGTGGAGGCGTGCAGGAGTGTGCAGCTCAGTTTAGACTCTGTGGAGGCGTGCAGGAGTGTGCAGCTCAGTTTAGACTCTGTGGAGGCGTGCAGGAGTGTGCAGCTCAGTTTAGACTCTGTGAGCGCGTGCAGGAGTGTGCAGCTCAGTTTAGACTCTGTGGAGGTGTGCAGGAGTGTGCAGCTCAGTTTAGACTCTGTGGAGGCGTGCAGGAGTGTGCAGCTCAGTTTAGACTCTGTGGAGGCGTGCAGGAGTGTGCAGCTCAGTTTAGACTCTGTGGAGGTGTGCAGGAGTGTGCAGCTCAGTTTAGACTCTGTGAGCGCGTGCAGGAGTGTGCAGCTCAGTTTAGACTCTGTGAGCGCGTGCAGGAGTGTGCAGCTCAGTTTAGACTCTGTGAGCGCGTGCAGGAGTGTGGAGCTCAGTTAGACTCTGTGGAGGTGTGCAGGAGTGTGCAGCTCAGTTAGACTCTGTGGAGGTGTGCAGGAGTGTGTAGCTCAGTTTAGACTCTGTGGAGGTGTGCAGGAGTGTGCAGCTCGGTTTAGACTCTGTGGAGGTGTGCAGGAGTGTGCAGCTCAGTTTAGACTCTGTGGAGGTGTGCAGGAGTGTGTAGCTCAGTTTAGACTCTGTGGAGGTGTGCAGGAGTGTGTAGCTCAGTTTAGACTCTGTGGAGGTGTGCAGGAGTGTGCAGCTCAGTTTAGACTCTGTGGAGGTGTGCAGGAGTGTGCAGCTCAGTTAGACTCTGTGGAGGTGTGCACCTCAGTGTGAAAGCTCTGGAGTTCAGGGCAGGGGTCTGTACTGACTCACGCTCTGCAGAGATCCACCAGCACTTCGCTTCAGTTTCAGTTCTTACTCCTGACCGGCCCAGCCCGTCCTTAACGACTCATTAGTTTGTGCTTCATTGGTTGTAACTCGTTTCAGATTTATGGACGACCCTCTTCGAATGTTCTATAAATGAAACTGTAGTAATCTGTGTGCATGCCAGCTGCTGGCTGGATATTTGTGGCTTCAACAATTCCCAGTTCTGTTCATAACAAGGGTCTCAGCGCTGCCCTCAGTGAAGGCATGTACCCCGTTCGATGCACAACGCGTTTCTTTACTGAAGGATTCGAAATGTAAAAACCAGAATGTTTATTCAAGGCCTCCTGCATTTACCAGAGTGTTCTCTAACCACTTCCTAACATTGCCAGTTAAGATTGTATCTGAAAAAGATTCCCAGAATAAAAGTGTAACATGGTGTATTGAAGCACAGTGAAAGCATAGGCACGTACCCTGTGGTAAATGCATAGTATAACCATGGGAAAACTTACTGTGCAAATCTACCGTGGTAAACTTTTCTAAGGGAGTCAGTGGAGAGGACACAGCTTCACTTTTAACAAACTAATTATAAGCAGACAGAGCAGCCCCCCTCCCCCTGTCACAAACCCAGCGCTCGCCTCACCGGTCCCCCAAGTTTCTCACCTGTGTACCCGCTCGTTTAGGGGTGTAGTCCCACTCCGACAGTCCTCTTTATACAGTGCTGACACCCCAATCCCTCGTGCCCTGCAACAGTGCGCTACTGAAACTCAGTAAACCGAGCTGCACTTCCTTGTAACTGCATATTGACACTGCCAGAGGTCTCAGTTACAGGGGAGTCGTCTCACACTGAGACCCTCACACACACACTGAGAGCCACACACACCCTCACACACACACTGAGAGCCACACACACACAGAGCTCTCTCTCTCCCTCACACACAGAGACACACACACACACAGCTCTCTCCTTCATACGCTGACACACACACAGTTCTCTCCCTCACACACAGACACACACACAGCTCTCTCCCTCACACACAGAGACACACACAGACACACACACACAGCTCTCTCCCTCACACGCTGACACACACACAGCTCTCACTCTCACACGCTTGACACACACACACACTGAGCTCTCTCCCTCACACACAGACACACACACAGTTCTCGCCCTCACAGAGAAACACACACAGAGACACACACACACAGCTCTCTCCCTCACACACAGAGACACACACAGTTCTCGCCCTCACAGAGACACACACAGCTCTCTCCCTCACACAGAGAAACACACACAGAGACACACACACACAGCTCTCTCCCTCACACAGAGACACACACAGCTCTCTCCCTCAAACACTGACACACACACACATACATAAATCAAATATGCTGTCCTTTTCAGCCCGTTCCCTCCAGACACACACATGCATTCTCACACTTGCTGTCCCACACAGGGTTCTGTGTTTTCATTGGAATACCGTCTCTGACTTCTTTCCTTCCTTCTCTTCAATGTTACGAGTTCAGAGCAGCGTTCTCTCCCTCTCTCCCTCTCTCCTCGTGTCCCTGACACTTGAACCTTGAGTGACAGTGCGCTGTTAACCCCTTCACTGCTGCACAGCCCAGGCAAAGACAGACAGGCAGCGTTTGCTCTGTTGTGTTAAATATTTGATCTCAAAGTAGTTTTCCAGTTGAAGATCAATGCTAGATTGTGTCGGCAGTGTGTCCAACGAGCTGTATCTCTATCTATCTGTCTATCTATATAAAGAATGTTTTACTGTTGCAGAGATTGGCAGGCTAGCCTTCGGGCAGCGCAGTGTTAAACTCTTCACTTCTTTCCGTCAATATTTCTTTCGACTCTGAACAATGACACCCCCCTTTTGTTCTTTTTTTTAAAGTGTAATCGCACACTCCCTCTCCCTCTCCCCTCTCTCTCCTCCCTCTCCCCATGGTTGGGTGCGATACAGGCTCAGCGGTCAGACCTGATGATCCAGATTCTTATTCATGATCTCACACACACACACGCACACACACACACACACACACACACACACACACACACACACACACACACACACACACACACAGCATTGCTTTCCTGGGACCGTGTCAAAGGAACTCCATTCATACAAATACAAACAGCACAAGCAGTTCAAAGAAACAAAGAAAAGGTTTATTAAAACAAATCCAAGTGATTAGAATGAGGGATCTGGTCTGTATAAACATGCAAGCCCGGCACGCAAGAGTCCTGGAACCAGAGCCAAGGGGAGGCTAAACAGAGATATGAAAGAGGGCTGCAAACAGGGGGTACTGGAGATGAACTGTCCTCCTCTCGCGCTCTCAGTGGGAAGGCTGGGGGGACTGGTTCCCAGTAGCAGGGCTGTCGGCTCTCTCCAGTTTGACGCTGGTCGCGCTGTTTGACTCCAGGGCAGGGGAGGGGGTCAGTGTTTTGCTGTCTCCGGCGGGAGGAAGTGACACGACAATGTACTTCTGCATCGTGCGTGAGGCCCCGCCCCCTCCTGACAGAGGCCCCGCCCCCTGTGTGTGCCCTCCCTCCAGCTTCACCAGCGGCTGCAGACTGGGAACTGTGGAGGTGACTGGAGACGTACTGGTGACCGAGGACTGAGCAGAGCTTAGAGTGATCACCTGGGGAGAGGAGAGAGGGAAGCAGGGAGAGAGGAGAGAGGAGAGAGGAGAGAGGGGGAAGCAGGAAGAGAGGAAAGAGGAGAGAGGAGAGGGGGAAACAGGGAGAGAAGCGAGAGGGGGGGAGAGATTTATTTGTATAAGGTTTACAGTTTTCAAAACATTTTAGGTATGTGTTTTTGTACAAACTCTAGATGTGTATTAATATGTGTGGACCAACACTGGAAGCGTGCCTGTGCATCGTCCTGCACCAGAGTCCCACATTCAGCCTCATGCACACACAGCAGCCTATAGGACACACTGTATCCAGACTGACACACAGCAGCCTATAGGACACACTGTATCCAGACTGACACACAGCAGCCTATAGGACACACTGCATCCAGACTGACACACAGCAGCCTATAGGACACACTGCATCCAGACTGACACACAGCAGCCTATAGGACACACTGTATCCAGACTGACACACAGCAGCCTATAGGACACACTGTATCCAGACTGACACACAGCAGCCTATAGGACACACTGCATCCAGACTGACACACAGCAGCCTATAGGACACACTGCATCCAGACTGACACACAGCAGCCTATAGGACACACTGTATCCAGACTGACACACAGCAGCCTATAGGACACACTGTATCCAGATTGACACACAGCAGCCTATAGGACACACTGTATCCAGACTGACACACAGCAGCCTATAGGACACACTGTATCCAGACTGACACACAGCAGCCTATAGGACACACTGCATCCAGACTGACACACAGCAGCCTATAGGACACACTGCATCCAGACTGACACACAGCAGCCTATAGGACACACTGCATCCAGACTGACACACAGCAGCCTATAGGACACACTGTATCCAGACTGACACACAGCAGCCTATAGGACACACTGTATCCAGACTGACACACAGCAGCCTATAGGACACACTGTATCCAGACTGACACACAGCAGCCTATAGGACACACTGCATCCAGACTGACACACAGCAGCCTATAGGACACACTGCATCCAGACTGACACACAGCAGCCTATAGGACACACTGCATCCAGACTGACACACAGCAGCCTATAGGACACACTGTATCCAGACTGACACACAGCAGCCTATAGGACACACTGTATCCAGACTGACACACAGCAGCCTATAGGACACACTGTATCCAGACTGACACACACAGCAGCCTATAGGACACACTGTATCCAGACTGACACACAGCAGCCTATAGGACACACTGTATCCAGACTGACACACAGCAGCCTATAGGACACACTGTATCCAGACTGACACACAGCAGCCTATAGGACACACTGTATCCAGACTGACACACAGCAGCCTATAGGACACACTGTATCCAGACTGACACACAGCAGCCTATAGGACACACTGTATCCAGACTGACACACAGCAGCCTATAGGACACACTGCATCCAGACTGACACACAGCAGCCTATAGGACACACTGCATCCAGACTGACACACAGCAGCCTATAGGACACACTGCATCCAGATTGACACACAGCAGCCTATAGGACACACTGTATCCAGACTGACACACAGCAGCCTATAGGACACACTGTATCCAGACTGACACACACAGCAGCCTATAGGACACACTGTATCCAGACTGACACACAGCAGCCTATAGGACACACTGCATCCAGACTGACACACAGCAGCCTATAGGACACACTGCATCCAGATTGACACACAGCAGCCTATAGGACACACTGTATCCAGACTGACACACAGCAGCCTATAGGACACACTGTATCCAGACTGACACACAGCAGCCTATAGGACACACTGTATCCAGACTGACACACACAGCAGCCTATAGGACACACTGCATCCAGACTGACACACAGCAGCCTATAGGACACACTGCATCCAGACTGACACACAGCAGCCTATAGGACACACTGCATCCAGATTGACACACAGCAGCCTATAGGACACACTGCATCCAGACTGACACACAGCAGCCTATAGGACACACTGCATCCAGATTGACACACAGCAGCCTATAGGACACACTGTATCCAGACTGACACACAGCAGCCTATAGGACACACTGTATCCAGACTGACACACAGCAGCCTATAGGACACACTGCATCCAGACTGACACACAGCAGCCTATAGGACACACTGCATCCAGACTGACACACAGCAGCCTATAGGACACACTGTATCCAGACTGACACACAGCAGCCTATAGGAAATCGTATCTGTACCTGCTGTGTTGTGGTGCTGCCCGTGCTCGATGACATCACAATGAACTTGGTGGGCGGCGGCGAGGGCTGGGTGGGGGTCGAAGGTCGCGCGGAGACCAGTGTCTGCATGGGCAGCGTGATGGAACTGGGAACCTTGATGATACTGGGGGTCCTGGAAGACTGAGCGCCCTGAGACAGCGTCAGAGTGGGTCTGGGCTGAGAGAGAGAGAGAGAGAGAGAGAGAATGAGGGGGAGGGGGAGAGCGTGAGCGAGCGTGGCTGGGCTGAGACACACTGCAGTGTGGATACAGACCTGTGTGATGGTGAGGGTGGTCCGGTTCACTTGCTGAGCCTGCATGGCTGCCTGTGCTCTTGCCTTCACCACGTGTGTGCACAGCATGGGCCCCAGGTAGCCGTACTCCACCCGGTACTGCTCCTGGTTATCAGGGGGGCTGCGCATCTTAGCGAGGACCGGGGCACAGTGCTTCTGCAGAGAGAGGGGAGGGGAGAGAGAGGAGAGCTTAGCTGCAGATATACAGACACACAGAGAGCCAGGGAGACACACTCACAGAGAGACAGGGAGACACACTCACAGAGAGACAGGGACACACACTCACAGAGAGACAGGGAGACACACACTCACAGAGAGACAGGGAGACACACACTCACAGAGAGACAGGGAGACACACACACACACATACACGCACACACACTCACAGAGAGACAGGGAGACACACACACACACACACAGAGAGAGACAGGGACACACACACACACACACACACACACACACACACACACACACACACACACACACACACACACACACACACACACCAGCAGCAGGCTCTGCACGTGATCGGCTCCGATCTTGTCGATGTTGCCGACGATCGGTCCCTCGTTTACAGCCTTGACCCGAGAGCCCTCCACCTGCAGCCTCGGGATAATCAGGGTCTTAATAACCTGAGAGAGAACAGCAGAGTTAATGCACACAGTGTGATACAACCCCTACACACACACACACACTGCCAGCACAGCCATTCTGCTCTAGACCCGAGAGCCCTCCACCTGCAGCCTCGGGATAATCAGGGTCTTAATAACCTGAGAGAGAACAGCAGAGTTAATGCACACAGTGTGATACAACCCCTACACACACACACACACTGCCAGCACAGCCATTCTGCTCTAGACCCGAGAGCCCTCCACCTGCAGCCTCGGGATAATCAGGGTCTTAATAACCTGAGAGAGAACAGCAGAGTTAATGCACACAGTGTGATACAACCCCTACACACACACACACACTGCCAGCACAGCCATTCTGCTCTAGACCCGAGAGCCCTCCACCTGCAGCCTCGGGATAATCAGGGTCTTAATAACCTGAGAGAGAACAGCAGAGTTAATGCACACAGTGTGATACAACCCCTACACACACACACACACTGCCAGCACAGCCATTCTGCTCTAGACCCGAGAGCCCTCCACCTGCAGCCTCGGGATAATCAGGGTCTTAATAACCTGAGAGAGAACAGCAGAGTTAATGCACACAGTGTGATACAACCCCTACACACACACACACACTGCCAGCACAGCCATTCTGCTCTAGACCCGAGAGCCCTCCACCTGCAGCCTCGGGATAATCAGGGTCTTAATAACCTGAGAGAGAACAGCAGAGTTAATGCACACAGTGTGATACAACCCCTACACACACACACACACTGCCAGCACAGCCATTCTGCTCTAGACCCGAGAGCCCTCCACCTGCAGCCTCGGGATAATCAGGGTCTTAATAACCTGAGAGAGAACAGCAGAGTTAATGCACACAGTGTGATACAACCCCTACACACACACACACACTGCCAGCACAGCCATTCTGCTCTAGACCCGAGAGCCCTCCACCTGCAGCCTCGGGATAATCAGGGTCTTAATAACCTGAGAGAGAACAGCAGAGTTAATGCACACAGTGTGATACAACCCCTACACACACACACACACACTGCCAGCACAGCCATTCTGCTCTAGACCCGAGAGCCCTCCACCTGCAGCCTCGGGATAATCAGGGTCTTAATAACCTGAGAGAGAACAGCAGAGTTAATGCACACAGTGTGATACAACCCCTACACACACACACACACTGCCAGCACAGCCATTCTGCTCTAGACCCGAGAGCCCTCCACCTGCAGCCTCGGGATAATCAGGGTCTTAATAACCTGAGAGAGAACAGCAGAGTTAATGCACACAGTGTGATACAACCCCTACACACACACACACACTGCCAGCACAGCCATTCTGCTCTAGACCCGAGAGCCCTCCACCTGCAGCCTCGGGATAATCAGGGTCTTAATAACCTGAGAGAGAACAGCAGAGTTAATGCACACAGTGTGATACAACCCCTACACACACACACACACTGCCAGCACAGCCATTCTGCTCTAGACCCGAGAGCCCTCCACCTGCAGCCTCGGGATAATCAGGGTCTTAATAACCTGAGAGAGAACAGCAGAGTTAATGCACACAGTGTGATACAACCCCTACACACACACACACACTGCCAGCACAGCCATTCTGCTCTAGACCCGAGAGCCCTCCACCTGCAGCCTCGGGATAATCAGGGTCTTAATAACCTGAGAGAGAACAGCAGAGTTAATGCACACAGTGTGATACAACCCCTACACACACACACACACTGCCAGCACAGCCATTCTGCTCTAGACCCGAGAGCCCTCCACCTGCAGCCTCGGGATAATCAGGGTCTTAATAACCTGAGAGAGAACAGCAGAGTTAATGCACACAGTGTGATACAACCCCTACACACACACACACACTGCCAGCACAGCCATTCTGCTCTAGACCCGAGAGCCCTCCACCTGCAGCCTCGGGATAATCAGGGTCTTAATAACCTGAGAGAGAACAGCAGAGTTAATGCACACAGTGTGATACAACCCCTACACACACACACACACTGCCAGCACAGCCATTCTGCTCTAGACCCGAGAGCCCTCCACCTGCAGCCTCGGGATAATCAGGGTCTTAATAACCTGAGAGAGAACAGCAGAGTTAATGCACACAGTGTGATACAACCCCTACACACACACACACACTGCCAGCACAGCCATTCTGCTCTAGACCCGAGAGCCCTCCACCTGCAGCCTCGGGATAATCAGGGTCTTAATAACCTGAGAGAGAACAGCAGAGTTAATGCACACAGTGTGATACAACCCCTACACACACACACACACTGCCAGCACAGCCATTCTGCTCTAGACCCGAGAGCCCTCCACCTGCAGCCTCGGGATAATCAGGGTCTTAATAACCTGAGAGAGAACAGCAGAGTTAATGCACACAGTGTGATACAACCCCTACACACACACACACACTGCCAGCACAGCCATTCTGCTCTAGCACCCCCCCTGGTGGTGGTTTTACTCACATCATGCCCCAACTCAGCCAGCCCAGCGATGCAGCCATAACGAGTCGTCCACTGAGTCTTCTCATCCAGCCAGCTCTGAGAGAGAGAGAGACAGAGAGAGAGAATCACACACATTATCTTCTCATCCAGCCAGCTCTGAGAGAGACAGAGAGAGAGAGAGAATCACACACATTATCTTCTCATCCAGCCAGCTCTGAGAGAGACAGAGACAGAGAGAGAATCACACACATTATCTTCTCATCCAGCCAGCTCTGAGAGAGACAGAGACAGAGAGAGAGAATCACACACATTATCTTCTCATCCAGCCAGCTCTGAGAGAGACAGAGACAGAGAGAGAATCACACACATTATCTTCTCATCCAGCCAGCTCTGAGAGAGACAGAGACAGAGAGAGAGAATCACACACATTATCTTCTCATCCAGCCAGCTCTGAGAGAGACAGAGACAGAGAGAGAGAGAATCACACACATTATCTTCTCATCCAGCCAGCTCTGAGAGAGACAGAGACAGAGAGAGAGAATCACACACATTATCTTCTCATCCAGCCAGCTCTGAGAGAGACAGAGACAGAGAGAGAGACAGAGAGAGAATCACACACATTATCTTCTCATCCAGCCAGCTCTGAGAGAGACAGAGACAGAGAGAATCACACACATTATCTTCTCATCCAGCCAGCTCTGAGAGAGACAGAGACAGAGAGAATCACACACATTATCTTCTCATCCAGCCAGCTCTGAGAGAGACAGAGACAGAGAGAGAATCACACACATTATCTTCTCATCCAGCCAGCTCTGAGAGAGACAGAGACAGAGAGAATCACACACATTATCTTCTCATCCAGCCAGCTCTGAGAGAGACAGAGACAGAGAGAGAGAATCACACACATTATCTTCTCATCCAGCCAGCTCTGAGAGAGACAGAGACAGAGAGAGAATCACACACATTATCTTCTCATCCAGCCAGCTCTGAGAGAGACAGAGACAGAGAGAGAGAATCACACACATTATCTTCTCATCCAGCCAGCTCTGAGAGAGACAGAGACAGAGAGAATCACACACATTATCTTCTCATCCAGCCAGCTCTGAGAGAGACAGAGACAGAGAGAGAATCACACACATTATCTTCTCATCCAGCCAGCTCTGAGAGAGACAGAGACAGAGAGAGAGAATCACACACATTATCTTCTCATCCAGCCAGCTCTGAGAGAGACAGAGACAGAGAGAGAATCACACACATTATCTTCTCATCCAGCCAGCTCTGAGAGAGACAGAGACAGAGAGAGAATCACACACATTATCTTCTCATCCAGCCAGCTCTGAGAGAGACAGAGACAGAGAGAGAATCACACACATTATCTTCTCATCCAGCCAGCTCTGAGAGAGACAGAGACAGAGAGAGAATCACACACATTATCTTCTCATCCAGCCAGCTCTGAGAGAGACAGAGACAGAGAGAGAGAATCACACACATTATCTTCTCATCCAGCCAGCTCTGAGAGAGAGAGAGACAGAGAGAGAGAATCACACACATTATCTTCTCATCCAGCCAGCTCTGAGAGAGACAGAGACAGAGAGAGAGAATCACACACATTATCTTCTCATCCAGCCAGCTCTGAGAGAGACAGAGACAGAGAGAGAGGGAGGGAGAGAGAATAACACACATTATCTTCTCATCCAGCCAGCTCTGAGAGAGACAGAGACAGAGAGAGAGAATCACACACATTATCTTCTCATCCAGCCAGCTCTGAGAGAGACAGAGACAGAGAGAGAGAATCACACACATTATCTTCTCATCCAGCCAGCTCTGAGAGAGACAGAGACAGAGAGAGAGAATCACACACATTATCTTCTCATCCAGCCAGCTCTGAGAGAGACAGAGACAGAGAGAGAGGGAGGGAGAGAGAATCACACACATTATCTTCTCATCCAGCCAGCTCTGAGAGAGACAGAGACAGAGAGAGAGGGAGGGAGAGAGAATCACACACATTATCTTCTCATCCAGCCAGCTCTGAGAGAGACAGAGACAGAGAGAGAGGGAGGGAGAGAGAATCACACACATTATCTTCTCATCCAGCCAGCTCTGAGAGAGACAGAGACAGAGAGAGAATCACACACATTATCTTCTCATCCAGCCAGCTCTGAGAGAGACAGAGACAGAGAGAGAGGGAGGGAGAGAGAATCACACACATTATCTTCTCATCCAGCCAGCTCTGAGAGAGACAGAGACAGAGAGAGAGGGAGGGAGAGAGAATCACACACATTATCTTCTCATCCAGCCAGCTCTGAGAGAGGGAGAGAGAGAGAGAGAGGGAGGGAGAGAGAATCACACACATTATCTTCTCATCCAGCCAGCTCTGAGAGAGACAGAGACAGAGAGAGAGAATAACACACATTATCTTCTCATCCAGCCAGCTCTGAGAGAGACAGAGACAGAGAGAGAGAATCACACACATTATCTTCTCATCCAGCCAGCTCTGAGAGAGACAGAGACAGAGAGAGAGGGAGGGAGAGAGAATCACACACATTATCTTCTCATCCAGCCAGCTCTGAGAGAGACAGAGACAGAGAGAGAGAATCACACACATTATCTTCTCATCCAGCCAGCTCTGAGAGAGACAGAGACAGAGAGAGAGGGAGGGAGAGAGAATCACACACATTATCTTCTCATCCAGCCAGCTCTGAGAGAGACAGAGAGAGAGAGAGAATCACACACATTATCTTCTCATCCAGCCAGCTCTGAGAGAGACAGAGTGTGGCGGAGTGTCCCGCCCCTATTTATTATTATTTGTATTTTTGTTTGCGGCGCGGGTAAAAGCGCCGCGTCTTTTATTGTTATATTTAAAAACCTCGTGAGGATGCATGGCTGATCAGCTACTGATTATTTAACTAGCTGACAGTCATGCATCCTTACCAAACACGTGCAGACTCTGGCCGGGGGATAATAAGATAATTACCAACTAGTTAAATCCCTCGGCCAGAGTATATAAACCAGCAGCACTATGCACTCGGGGTGTGGGGTGTTCGAGAGTGGAGAACGGGAGAGAGAGGAAGTAAAAAAACAATTGCTAAAACGTGCTGGAGTATCCAGCACGACACTTACTTGTTTGTTTATTCGTTTGGCCCTCGTGCCCTTTTGTTTTGTGTTTTGTTTAAATCTTTTGTTTTGTTTTGTTTGTTAATAAATACGCTGAGTGCACTAGCACTCAGCTTCAACCGCCCATCCATTGTTTTGATGTCAGTTACTTCCTGGTCCGTGACGTCATCAACTTCACCACTGCGAGCCAGACTGCCACATATGGTGTCCTGCGTGGGACAAACAACGCCTCCAACAGCCGGACCAGGATTGAAAAGTGCGTTTTTTTTTTGTTTGTTCGTTTTTTTTTTTTCAAACTAAATAATGGGAAGAAGGAGGAAACAGCAGCAGCAGGTGCAACAGCGCGGGGCTGGTCGCAAGTCCCGCCGGGTCTCTGCTGTGCTGGACGTCTGCCTCACCTGTCTGAGGGGTGAGGAATGGTGCTTCGCCGTTGGTGAGGTTGGGCACGTGGCACCAGACCAACCCCCTCCATGGCAGGAGATGGAGGAGCCTGAGCGTCCGGCGTCAGGGGGAGAGGGCCTGCTGGCTAAGAGGAGTTCACTCTCCTCTGAGGGAATCTGGGGCTGGCTGGTGGAGCCTGGGAGGAATGCTGAAGAGGCCCTCCCCGATGTGATCAACCTCCTGTGGGCCAGAGATGGAGAGCGATGGGAAGCCTGGGAAAAGCAACACTGCCCAGTGTCCCTCCCGGAGGTTGCGGACATGGTAATCCGCTACCTGGCTGCAGATATGGCAGGGCTACCGCTATCTCCAGCTCCATCGGGAAAAGCCCAGCCGCTGCCATCTCCAGCGCCAGAGGGAGAAGAGTCATCGCTGCCTTCTCCAGCGCCAGAAGGAGTGGAGCCATCGCTGCCGTCTCCAGCGCCAAAGGGAGAGGAGCCATCGCTGCCGTCTCCAGCGCCAGAGGGAGAGGAGCCATCGCTGCCGTCTCCAGCGCCAGAGGGAGAGGAGCCATCGCTGCCGTCTCCAGCGCCAGAGGGAGAGGAGCCATCGCTGCCGTCTCCAGCGCCAAAGGGAGAGGATCCATCGCTGCCGTCTCCAGCGCCAAAGGGAGAGGAGCCATCGCTGCCGTCTCCAGCGCCAAAGGGAAAGGAGCCATCGCTGCCGTCTCCAGCGCCAAAGGGAGAGGAGCCATCGCTGCCGTCTCCAGCGCCAGAGGGAGAGGAGCCATCGCTGCCGTCTCCAGCGCCAGAGGGAGAGGAGCCATCGCTGCCGTCTCCAGCGCCAGAGGGAGAGGAGCCATCGCTGCCGTCTCCAGCGCCAGAGGGAGAGGAGCCATCGCTGCCGTCTCCAGCGCCAGTGGGAGAGGCGCCGTCTCCAGCGCCAGTGGGAGAGGAGCCATTGCTGCCGTCTCCAACGCCAGAGGGAGAGGAGCCATGGCTGCCGTCTCCAGCGTTAGGGGGTGAGGAGCCCTCGCCACTGTCTCCACCACCGTCAGGAGCAGAGCAGCAGGAGCTGCCTCTGTCTCCACCACCGTCAGGAGCAGAGCAGCAGGAGCTGCCTCTGTCTCCACCACCACCAGGAGCAGAGCAGCAGGAGCTGCCTCTGTCTCCACCACCACCAGGAGCAGAGCAGCAGGAGCTGCCTCTGTCTCCACCACCACCAGGAGCAGAGCAGCAGGAGCTGCTTCTGTCTCCACCATCACCAGGAGCAGAGCAGCAAGAGCTGCCTCTGCCTCCGCCACCTCCACCAGCAGAGGGTGAATGCCTGCTGGTTCCGCCTCCACCATCGTGGGAGGACTGCTTGCCCCTCCCACCTCCACCAGCAGAGGGTGAATGCCTGCTGGTTCTGCCTCCACCGTCGTGGGAGGACTGCTTGCCCCTCCCACCTCCACCAGCAGAGGGTGAATGCCTGCTGGTTCTGCCTCAACCACCGTGGGAGGACTGCTTGCCGCTCCCAGCTCCACCAGCAGAGGGTGAATGCCTGCTGGTTCCGCCTCAGCCGCCGTGGGAGGACTGCTTTCCCCTCCCACCTCCACCAGCAGAGGGTGAATGCCTGCTGGTTCCGCCTCAGCCGCCGTGGGAGGACTGCTTTCCCCTCCCACCTCCACCAGCAGAGGGTGAATGCCTGCTGGTTCCACATCCACCGTCATGGGAAGGACTGCTCCTGCCCTGCCTCGCACCACCCAGGGATGCCTGCCTCGCATCGCCTGGGGCTGCCTGTTGCTTCGCATCGCCTGGGGCTGCCTGTTGCTCCGCATCACCTGGAGAGCCACCAGCTACAGAGAACGAGGGAGAAGTGGAGCTCCCGCTGCCGCCTCCATGGCCAGGGGCTCCCCTCCCGAGTTCACCTCCCGAGGGTCCGCTGCCGCTGCCGTTGCCTCCCGAGGGTCCGCTGCCGCTGCCGTCGCCTCCCGAGGGTCCGCTGCCGTCGCCTCCCGAGGGTCCGCTGCCGTCGCCTCCCGAGGGTCCGCTGCCGCTGCCGTCGCCTCCCGAGGGTCCGCTGCCGTCGCCTGGGGTCGCCAGGGATCCGGCTTCGCCTGGGGTCGCCACACTATGGCCGGAGCCCCAGGGAGGGGAACTGCCGGCCATCAAGAAAGGGGGGGGGGTCAGGAGACCAGCTCCCCCAGCCGCACTTTCGCGGCAGGAGTTTGGGTGGTCAGAGCCCCACGGAGGGGAACTGCTGGCCATGAAGAAGGGGGGGCAGGTCTGGAGACCACCCCCAAAAATTTTTTGGCCAGAGGAGCTGGCCGGTGCGCGGGCCATTGGAACACTACGGCTGTTTGGGTGGGAGGAGGACATCCCACCGTGGCCGCCACCTTTGGCCCGTTGCTGCCCCTGTTCCTGCGCCGGGACTGCTGACCGGGACTTTGGGGACTAAGGGGGGAGGTGGCCGAAAAGGCCATGTGTGCTGCGCACAAGGGGGGGCATGTGTGGCGGAGTGTCCCGCCCCTATTTATTATTATTTGTATTTTTGTTTGCGGCGCGGGTAAAAGCGCCGCGTCTTTTATTGTTATATTTAAAAACCTCGTGAGGATGCATGGCTGATCAGCTACTGATTATTTAACTAGCTGACAGTCATGCATCCTTACCAAACACGTGCAGACTCTGGCCGGGGGATAATAAGATAATTACCAACTAGTTAAATCCCTCGGCCAGAGTATATAAACCAGCAGCACTATGCACTCGGGGTGTGGGGTGTTCGAGAGTGGAGAACGGGAGAGAGAGGAAGTAAAAAAACAATTGCTAAAACGTGCTGGAGTATCCAGCACGACACTTACTTGTTTGTTTATTCGTTTGGCCCTCGTGCCCTTTTGTTTTGTGTTTTGTTTAAATCTTTTGTTTTGTTTTGTTTGTTAATAAATACGCTGAGTGCACTAGCACTCAGCTTCAACCGCCCATCCATTGTTTTGATGTCAGTTACTTCCTGGTCCGTGACGTCATCAACTTCACCACTGCGAGCCAGACTGCCACACAGAGACAGAGAGAGAGGGAGGGAGAGAGAATCACACACATTATCTTCTCATCCAGCCAGCTCTGAGAGAGAGAGAGACAGAGAGAGAATAACACACATTATCTTCTCATCCAGCCAGCTCTGAGAGAGACAGAGACAGAGAGAGAGGGAGGGAGAGAGAATCACACACATTATCTTCTCATCCAGCCAGCTCTGAGAGAGACAGAGAGAGAGAGAATCACACACATTATCTTCTCATCCAGCCAGCTCTGAGAGAGACAGAGACAGAGAGAGAATCACACACATTATCTTCTCATCCAGCCAGCTCTGAGACAGAGACAGAGAGAGAGAATCACACACATTATCTTCTCATCCAGCCAGCTCTGAGAGAGACAGAGACAGAGAGAGAGAATCACACACATTATCTTCTCATCCAGCCAGCTCTGAGAGAGACAGAGACAGAGAGAGAGAATCACACACATTATCTTCTCATCCAGCCAGCTCTGAGGGAGGGAGGGACAGAGAGAGAATCACACACATTATCTTCTCATCCAGCCAGCTCTGAGAGAGACAGAGACAGAGAGAGAGGGAGGGAGAGAGAATCACACACATTATCTTCTCATCCAGCCAGCTCTGAGAGAGACAGAGACAGAGAGAGAGGGAGGGAGAGAGAATCACACACATTATCTTCTCATCCAGCCAGCTCTGAGAGAGACAGAGACAGAGAGAGAATCACACACATTATCTTCTCATCCAGCCAGCTCTGAGAGAGACAGAGACAGAGAGAGAATCACACACATTATCTTCTCATCCAGCCAGCTCTGAGAGAGACAGAGACAGAGAGAGAGAATCACACACATTATCTTCTCATCCAGCCAGCTCTGAGAGAGACAGAGACAGAGAGAGAGAATCACACACATTATCTTCTCATCCAGCCAGCTCTGAGAGAGACAGAGACAGAGAGAGAGAATCACACACATTATCTTCTCATCCAGCCAGCTCTGAGAGAGACAGAGACAGAGAGAGAGAATCACACACATTATCTTCTCATCCAGCCAGCTCTGAGAGAGACAGAGACAGAGAGAGAGAATCACACACATTATCTTCTCATCCAGCCAGCTCTGAGAGAGACAGAGACAGAGAGAGAGGGAGGGAGAGAGAATCACACACATTATCTTCTCATCCAGCCAGCTCTGAGAGAGACAGAGACAGAGAGAGAGGGAGGGAGAGAGAATCACACACATTATCTTCTCATCCAGCCAGCTCTGAGAGAGACAGAGACAGAGAGAGAGGGAGGGAGAGAGAATCACACACATTATCTTCTCATCCAGCCAGCTCTGAGAGAGACAGAGACAGAGAGAGAATCACACACATTATCTTCTCATCCAGCCAGCTCTGAGAGAGACAGAGACAGAGAGAGAGGGAGGGAGAGAGAATCACACACATTATCTTCTCATCCAGCCAGCTCTGAGAGAGACAGAGACAGAGAGAGAGGGAGGGAGAGAGAATCACACACATTATCTTCTCATCCAGCCAGCTCTGAGAGAGGGAGAGAGAGAGAGAGAGAGGGAGGGAGAGAGAATCACACACATTATCTTCTCATCCAGCCAGCTCTGAGAGAGACAGAGACAGAGAGAGAGAATAACACACATTATCTTCTCATCCAGCCAGCTCTGAGAGAGACAGAGACAGAGAGAGAGAATCACACACATTATCTTCTCATCCAGCCAGCTCTGAGAGAGACAGAGACAGAGAGAGAGGGAGGGAGAGAGAATCACACACATTATCTTCTCATCCAGCCAGCTCTGAGAGAGACAGAGACAGAGAGAGAGAATAACACACATTATCTTCTCATCCAGCCAGCTCTGAGAGAGAGAGAGACAGAGAGAGAGAATCACACACATTATCTTCTCATCCAGCCAGCTCTGAGAGAGACAGAGACAGAGAGAGAGGGAGGGAGAGAGAATCACACACATTATCTTCTCATCCAGCCAGCTCTGAGAGAGACAGAGAGAGAGAGAGAATCACACACATTATCTTCTCATCCAGCCAGCTCTGAGAGAGACAGAGACAGAGAGAGAGGGAGGGAGAGAGAATCACACACATTATCTTCTCATCCAGCCAGCTCTGAGAGAGACAGAGAGAGAGAGAGAATCACACACATTATCTTCTCATCCAGCCAGCTCTGAGAGAGACAGAGACAGAGAGAGAGGGAGGGAGAGAGAATCACACACATTATCTTCTCATCCAGCCAGCTCTGAGAGAGAGAGAGACAGAGAGAGAATCACACACATTATCTTCTCATCCAGCCAGCTCTGAGATAGACAGAGAGAGAGAGAGAATAACACACATTATCTTCTCATCCAGCCAGCTCTGAGAGAGACAGAGACAGAGAGAGAGGGAGGGAGAGAGAATCACACACATTATCTTCTCATCCAGCCAGCTCTGAGAGAGACAGAGAGAGAGAGAATCACACACATTATCTTCTCATCCAGCCAGCTCTGAGAGAGACAGAGACAGAGAGAGAGGGAGGGAGAGAGAATCACACACATTATCTTCTCATCCAGCCAGCTCTGAGAGAGACAGAGAGAGAGAGAGAATCACACACATTATCTTCTCATCCAGCCAGCTCTGAGAGAGACAGAGACAGAGAGAGAGGGAGGGAGAGAGAATCACACACATTATCTTCTCATCCAGCCAGCTCTGAGAGAGAGAGAGACAGAGAGAGAATCACACACATTATCTTCTCATCCAGCCAGCTCTGAGATAGACAGAGAGAGAGAGAGAATAACACACATTATCTTCTCATCCAGCCAGCTCTGAGAGAGACAGAGACAGAGAGAGAGGGAGGGAGAGAGAATCACACACATTATCTTCTCATCCAGCCAGCTCTGAGAGAGACAGAGAGAGAGAGAATCACACACATTATCTTCTCATCCAGCCAGCTCTGAGAGAGACAGAGACAGAGAGAGAATCACACACATTATCTTCTCATCCAGCCAGCTCTGAGACAGAGACAGAGAGAGAGAATCACACACATTATCTTCTCATCCAGCCAGCTCTGAGAGAGACAGAGACAGAGAGAGAGAATCACACACATTATCTTCTCATCCAGCCAGCTCTGAGAGAGACAGAGACAGAGAGAGAGAATCACACACATTATCTTCTCATCCAGCCAGCTCTGAGGGAGGGAGGGACAGAGAGAGAATCACACACATTATCTTCTCATCCAGCCAGCTCTGAGAGAGAGAGAGAGAGAGAGAGAATCACACACATTATCTTCTCATCCAGCCAGCTCTGAGAGAGGGAGACAGAGAGAGAGAATCACACACATTATCTTCTCATCCAGCCAGCTCTGAGGGAGGGAGGGACAGAGAGAGAATCACACACATTATCTTCTCATCCAGCCAGCTCTGAGAGAGAGAGAGAGAGAGAGAGAATCACACACATTATCTTCTCATCCAGCCAGCTCTGAGAGAGGGAGACAGAGAGAGAGAATCACACACATTATCTTCTCATCCAGCCAGCTCTGAGAGAGACAGAGAGAATCACACACATTATCTTCTCATCCAGCCAGCTCTGAGAGAGACAGAGACAGAGAGAGAGAATCACACACATTATCTTCTCATCCAGCCAGCTCTGAGAGAGACAGAGAGAGAATCACACACATTATCTTCTCATCCAGCCAGCTCTGAGAGAGACAGAGAGAGAGAGAATCACACACATTATCTTCTCATCCAGCCAGCTCTGAGAGAGAGGGAGGGAGAGAGAATCACACACATTATCTTCTCATCCAGCCAGCTCTGAGAGAGAGACAGAGACAGAGAGAGAGAATCACACACATTATCTTCTCATCCAGCCAGCTCTGAGAGAGACAGAGACAGACAGAGAGAATCACACACATTATCTTCTCATCCAGCCAGCTCTGAGAGAGAGAGACAGAGAGAGAGAATAACACACATTATCTTCTCATCCAGCCAGCTCTGAGAGAGAGACAGAGACAGAGAGAGAATCACACACATTATCTTCTCATCCAGCCAGCTCTGAGACAGAGAGAGAGAGAGAATCACACACATTATCTTCTCATCCAGCCAGCTCTGAGAGAGACAGAGACAGAGAGAGAGAATCACACACATTATCTTCTCATCCAGCCAGCTCTGAGAGAGACAGAGACAGAGAGAGAATCACACACATTATCTTCTCATCCAGCCAGCTCTGAGAGAGACAGAGACAGAGAGAGAGAATCACACACATTATCTTCTCATCCAGCCAGCTCTGAGAGAGACAGAGACAGAGAGAGAGAATCACACACATTATCTTCTCATCCAGCCAGCTCTGAGAGAGACAGAGACAGAGAGAGAGAATCACACACATTATCTTCTCATCCAGCCAGCTCTGAGAGAGACAGAGACAGAGAGAGAGAATCACACACATTATCTTCTCATCCAGCCAGCTCTGAGAGAGACAGAGACAGAGAGAGAGGGAGGGAGAGAGAATCACACACATTATCTTCTCATCCAGCCAGCTCTGAGAGAGACAGAGACAGAGAGAGAGGGAGGGAGAGAGAATCACACACATTATCTTCTCATCCAGCCAGCTCTGAGAGAGACAGAGACAGAGAGAGAGGGAGGGAGAGAGAATCACACACATTATCTTCTCATCCAGCCAGCTCTGAGAGAGACAGAGACAGAGAGAGAGGGAGGGAGAGAGAATCACACACATTATCTTCTCATCCAGCCAGCTCTGAGAGAGACAGAGACAGAGAGAGAATCACACACATTATCTTCTCATCCAGCCAGCTCTGAGAGAGACAGAGACAGAGAGAGAGGGAGGGAGAGAGAATCACACACATTATCTTCTCATCCAGCCAGCTCTGAGAGAGACAGAGACAGAGAGAGAGGGAGGGAGAGAGAATCACACACATTATCTTCTCATCCAGCCAGCTCTGAGAGAGGGAGAGAGAGAGAGAGAGGGAGGGAGAGAGAATCACACACATTATCTTCTCATCCAGCCAGCTCTGAGAGAGACAGAGACAGAGAGAGAGAATAACACACATTATCTTCTCATCCAGCCAGCTCTGAGAGAGACAGAGACAGAGAGAGAGAATCACACACATTATCTTCTCATCCAGCCAGCTCTGAGAGAGACAGAGACAGAGAGAGAGGGAGGGAGAGAGAATCACACACATTATCTTCTCATCCAGCCAGCTCTGAGAGAGACAGAGACAGAGAGAGAGAATCACACACATTATCTTCTCATCCAGCCAGCTCTGAGAGAGACAGAGACAGAGAGAGAGGGAGGGAGAGAGAATCACACACATTATCTTCTCATCCAGCCAGCTCTGAGAGAGACAGAGAGAGAGAGAGAATCACACACATTATCTTCTCATCCAGCCAGCTCTGAGAGAGACAGAGACAGAGAGAGAGAATCACACACATTATCTTCTCATCCAGCCAGCTCTGAGAGAGACAGAGACAGAGAGAGAATCACACACATTATCTTCTCATCCAGCCAGCTCTGAGACAGAGACAGAGAGAGAGAATCACACACATTATCTTCTCATCCAGCCAGCTCTGAGAGAGACAGAGACAGAGAGAGAGAATCACACACATTATCTTCTCATCCAGCCAGCTCTGAGAGAGACAGAGACAGAGAGAGAGAATCACACACATTATCTTCTCATCCAGCCAGCTCTGAGGGAGGGAGGGACAGAGAGAGAATCACACACATTATCTTCTCATCCAGCCAGCTCTGAGAGAGACAGAGACAGAGAGAGAGGGAGGGAGAGAGAATCACACACATTATCTTCTCATCCAGCCAGCTCTGAGAGAGACAGAGACAGAGAGAGAGGGAGGGAGAGAGAATCACACACATTATCTTCTCATCCAGCCAGCTCTGAGAGAGACAGAGACAGAGAGAGAATCACACACATTATCTTCTCATCCAGCCAGCTCTGAGAGAGACAGAGACAGAGAGAGAATCACACACATTATCTTCTCATCCAGCCAGCTCTGAGAGAGACAGAGACAGAGAGAGAGAATCACACACATTATCTTCTCATCCAGCCAGCTCTGAGAGAGACAGAGACAGAGAGAGAGAATCACACACATTATCTTCTCATCCAGCCAGCTCTGAGAGAGACAGAGACAGAGAGAGAGAATCACACACATTATCTTCTCATCCAGCCAGCTCTGAGAGAGACAGAGACAGAGAGAGAGAATCACACACATTATCTTCTCATCCAGCCAGCTCTGAGAGAGACAGAGACAGAGAGAGAGAATCACACACATTATCTTCTCATCCAGCCAGCTCTGAGAGAGACAGAGACAGAGAGAGAGGGAGGGAGAGAGAATCACACACATTATCTTCTCATCCAGCCAGCTCTGAGAGAGACAGAGACAGAGAGAGAGGGAGGGAGAGAGAATCACACACATTATCTTCTCATCCAGCCAGCTCTGAGAGAGACAGAGACAGAGAGAGAGGGAGGGAGAGAGAATCACACACATTATCTTCTCATCCAGCCAGCTCTGAGAGAGACAGAGACAGAGAGAGAGGGAGGGAGAGAGAATCACACACATTATCTTCTCATCCAGCCAGCTCTGAGAGAGACAGAGACAGAGAGAGAATCACACACATTATCTTCTCATCCAGCCAGCTCTGAGAGAGACAGAGACAGAGAGAGAGGGAGGGAGAGAGAATCACACACATTATCTTCTCATCCAGCCAGCTCTGAGAGAGACAGAGACAGAGAGAGAGGGAGGGAGAGAGAATCACACACATTATCTTCTCATCCAGCCAGCTCTGAGAGAGGGAGAGAGAGAGAGAGAGAGGGAGGGAGAGAGAATCACACACATTATCTTCTCATCCAGCCAGCTCTGAGAGAGACAGAGACAGAGAGAGAGAATAACACACATTATCTTCTCATCCAGCCAGCTCTGAGAGAGACAGAGACAGAGAGAGAGAATCACACACATTATCTTCTCATCCAGCCAGCTCTGAGAGAGACAGAGACAGAGAGAGAGGGAGGGAGAGAGAATCACACACATTATCTTCTCATCCAGCCAGCTCTGAGAGAGACAGAGACAGAGAGAGAGAATAACACACATTATCTTCTCATCCAGCCAGCTCTGAGAGAGAGAGAGACAGAGAGAGAGAATCACACACATTATCTTCTCATCCAGCCAGCTCTGAGAGAGACAGAGACAGAGAGAGAGGGAGGGAGAGAGAATCACACACATTATCTTCTCATCCAGCCAGCTCTGAGAGAGACAGAGAGAGAGAGAGAATCACACACATTATCTTCTCATCCAGCCAGCTCTGAGAGAGACAGAGACAGAGAGAGAGGGAGGGAGAGAGAATCACACACATTATCTTCTCATCCAGCCAGCTCTGAGAGAGACAGAGAGAGAGAGAGAATCACACACATTATCTTCTCATCCAGCCAGCTCTGAGAGAGACAGAGACAGAGAGAGAGGGAGGGAGAGAGAATCACACACATTATCTTCTCATCCAGCCAGCTCTGAGAGAGAGAGAGACAGAGAGAGAATCACACACATTATCTTCTCATCCAGCCAGCTCTGAGATAGACAGAGAGAGAGAGAGAATAACACACATTATCTTCTCATCCAGCCAGCTCTGAGAGAGACAGAGACAGAGAGAGAGGGAGGGAGAGAGAATCACACACATTATCTTCTCATCCAGCCAGCTCTGAGAGAGACAGAGAGAGAGAGAATCACACACATTATCTTCTCATCCAGCCAGCTCTGAGAGAGACAGAGACAGAGAGAGAGGGAGGGAGAGAGAATCACACACATTATCTTCTCATCCAGCCAGCTCTGAGAGAGACAGAGAGAGAGAGAGAATCACACACATTATCTTCTCATCCAGCCAGCTCTGAGAGAGACAGAGACAGAGAGAGAGGGAGGGAGAGAGAATCACACACATTATCTTCTCATCCAGCCAGCTCTGAGAGAGAGAGAGACAGAGAGAGAATCACACACATTATCTTCTCATCCAGCCAGCTCTGAGATAGACAGAGAGAGAGAGAGAATAACACACATTATCTTCTCATCCAGCCAGCTCTGAGAGAGACAGAGACAGAGAGAGAGGGAGGGAGAGAGAATCACACACATTATCTTCTCATCCAGCCAGCTCTGAGAGAGACAGAGAGAGAGAGAATCACACACATTATCTTCTCATCCAGCCAGCTCTGAGAGAGACAGAGACAGAGAGAGAATCACACACATTATCTTCTCATCCAGCCAGCTCTGAGACAGAGACAGAGAGAGAGAATCACACACATTATCTTCTCATCCAGCCAGCTCTGAGAGAGACAGAGACAGAGAGAGAGAATCACACACATTATCTTCTCATCCAGCCAGCTCTGAGAGAGACAGAGACAGAGAGAGAGAATCACACACATTATCTTCTCATCCAGCCAGCTCTGAGGGAGGGAGGGACAGAGAGAGAATCACACACATTATCTTCTCATCCAGCCAGCTCTGAGAGAGAGAGAGAGAGAGAGAGAATCACACACATTATCTTCTCATCCAGCCAGCTCTGAGAGAGGGAGACAGAGAGAGAGAATCACACACATTATCTTCTCATCCAGCCAGCTCTGAGGGAGGGAGGGACAGAGAGAGAATCACACACATTATCTTCTCATCCAGCCAGCTCTGAGAGAGAGAGAGAGAGAGAGAGAATCACACACATTATCTTCTCATCCAGCCAGCTCTGAGAGAGGGAGACAGAGAGAGAGAATCACACACATTATCTTCTCATCCAGCCAGCTCTGAGAGAGACAGAGAGAATCACACACATTATCTTCTCATCCAGCCAGCTCTGAGAGAGACAGAGACAGAGAGAGAGAATCACACACATTATCTTCTCATCCAGCCAGCTCTGAGAGAGACAGAGAGAGAATCACACACATTATCTTCTCATCCAGCCAGCTCTGAGAGAGACAGAGAGAGAGAGAATCACACACATTATCTTCTCATCCAGCCAGCTCTGAGAGAGAGGGAGGGAGAGAGAATCACACACATTATCTTCTCATCCAGCCAGCTCTGAGAGAGAGACAGAGACAGAGAGAGAGAATCACACACATTATCTTCTCATCCAGCCAGCTCTGAGAGAGACAGAGACAGAGAGAGAGAATCACACACATTATCTTCTCATCCAGCCAGCTCTGAGAGAGAGAGACAGAGAGAGAGAATAACACACATTATCTTCTCATCCAGCCAGCTCTGAGAGAGAGACAGAGACAGAGAGAGAATCACACACATTATCTTCTCATCCAGCCAGCTCTGAGAGAGAGAGAGACAGAGAGAGAATCACACACATTATCTTCTCATCCAGCCAGCTCTGAGAGAGAGAGAGACAGAGAGAGAGAATCACACACATTATCTTCTCATCCAGCCAGCTCTGAGAGAGACAGAGACAGAGAGAGAATCACACACATTATCTTCTCATCCAGCCAGCTCTGAGAGAGACAGACAGAGAGAGAGAATCACACACATTATCTTCTCATCCAGCCAGCTCTGAGAGAGACAGAGACAGAGAGAGAATCACACACATTATCTTCTCATCCAGCCAGCTCTGAGAGAGACAGAGACAGAGAGAGAGAATCACACACATTATCTTCTCATCCAGCCAGCTCTGAGAGAGACAGAGACAGAGAGAGAGAGAGAGAGAATCACACACATTATCTTCTCATCCAGCCAGCTCTGAGAGAGACAGAGACAGAGAGAGAATCACACACATTATCTTCTCATCCAGCCAGCTCTGAGAGAGACAGAGACAGAGAGAGAGAGAGAGAGAATCACACACATTATCTTCTCATCCAGCCAGCTCTGAGAGAGACAGAGAGAGAGAATCACACACATTATCTTCTCATTCAGCCAGCTCTGAGAGAGAGAGACAGAGAGAGAGAATAACACACATTATCTTCTCATCCAGCCAGCTCTGAGAGAGAGACAGAGAGAGAGAGAATCACACACATTATCTTCTCATCCAGCCAGCTCTGAGAGAGACAGAGACAGAGAGAGAATCACACACATTATCTTCTCATCCAGCCAGCTCTGAGAGAGAGACAGAGAGAGAGAGAATCACACACATTATCTTCTCATCCAGCCAGCTCTGAGAGAGACAGAGACAGAGAGAGAATCACACACATTATCTTCTCATCCAGCCAGCTCTGAGAGAGAGAGAGAGACAGAGAGAGAGAGAATCACACACATTATCTTCTCATCCAGCCAGCTCTGAGAGAGACAGAGACAGAGAGAGAGAATCACACACATTATCTTCTCATCCAGCCAGCTCTGAGAGAGACAGAGACAGAGAGAGAGAATCACACACATTATCTTCTCATCCAGCCAGCTCTGAGAGAGAGAGACAGAGAGAGAGAATCACACACATTATCTTCTCATCCAGCCAGCTCTGAGAGAGAGAGAGAGACAGAGAGAATCACACACATTATCTTCTCATCCAGCCAGCTCTGAGAGAGAGAGAGACAGAGAGAGAATCACACACATTATCTTCTCATCCAGCCAGCTCTGAGAGAGACAGAGACAGAGAGAGAGAATCACACACATTATCTTCTCATCCAGCCAGCTCTGAGAGAGACAGAGACAGAGAGAGAGAATCACACACATTATCTTCTCATCCAGCCAGCTCTGAGAGAGAGAGGGAGGGAGAGAGAGAATCACACACATTATCTTCTCATCCAGCCAGCTCTGAGAGAGACAGAGACAGAGAGAGAATCACACACATTATCTTCTCATCCAGCCAGCTCTGAGAGAGACAGAGACAGAGAGAGAATAACACACATTATCTTCTCATCCAGCCAGCTCTGAGAGAGACAGAGACAGAGAGAGAATAACACACATTATCTTCTCATCCAGCCAGCTCTGAGAGAGACAGAGACAGAGAGAGAGACAGAGAGAGAATCACACACATTATCTTCTCATCCAGCCAGCTCTGAGAGAGACAGAGACAGAGAGAGAGACAGAGAGAGAATCACACACATTATCTTCTCATCCAGCCAGCTCTGAGAGAGACAGAGACAGAGAGAGAGGGAGGGAGAGAGAATCACACACATTATCTTCTCATCCAGCCAGCTCTGAGAGAGAGAGACAGAGAGAGAGGGAGGGAGAGAGAATCACACACATTATCTTCTCATCCAGCCAGCTCTGAGAGAGAGAGGGAGGGAGAGAGAATCACACACATTATCTTCTCATCCAGCCAGCTCTGAGAGAGAGAGGGAGGGAGAGAGAGAATAACACACATTATCTTCTCATCCAGCCAGCTCTGAGAGAGACAGAGACAGAGAGAGAATCACACACATTATCTTCTCATCCAGCCAGCTCTGAGAGAGGGAGAGAGAGAGAGAATCACACACATTATCTTCTCATCCAGCCAGCTCTGAGAGAGGGAGAGAGAGAGAGAATCACACACATTATCTTCTCATCCAGCCAGCTCTGAGAGAGACAGAGACAGAGAGAGAGAATCACACACATTATCTTCTCATCCAGCCAGCTCTGAGAGAGACAGAGACAGAGAGAGAGGGAGGGAGAGAGAATCACACACATTATCTTCTCATCCAGCCAGCTCTGAGAGAGACAGAGAGAGAGAGAATCACACACATTATCTTCTCATCCAGCCAGCTCTGAGAGAGACAGAGACAGAGAGAGAGAATCACACACATTATCTTCTCATCCAGCCAGCTCTGAGAGAGACAGAGACAGAGAGAGAGAATAACACACATTATCTTCTCATCCAGCCAGCTCTGAGAGAGACAGAGACAGAGAGAGAGAATAACACACATTATCTTCTCATCCAGCCAGCTCTGAGGGAGGGAGGGACAGAGAGAGAGGGAGGGAGAGAGAATAACACACATTATCTTCTCATCCAGCCAGCTCTGAGAGAGACAGAGACAGAGAGAGAGAATAACACACATTATCTTCTCATCCAGCCAGCTCTGAGAGAGAGGGAGGGAGAGAGAATCACACACATTATCTTCTCATCCAGCCAGCTCTGAGAGAGACAGAGACAGAGAGAGAGAATAACACACATTATCTTCTCATCCAGCCAGCTCTGAGAGAGAGGGAGGGAGAGAGAATCACACACATTATCTTCTCATCCAGCCAGCTCTGAGAGAGACAGAGACAGAGAGAGAGGGAGGGAGAGAGAATAACACACATTATCTTCTCATCCAGCCAGCTCTGAGAGAGAGGGAGGGAGAGAGAGAATCACACACATTATCTTCTCATCCAGCCAGCTCTGAGAGACAGAGACAGAGAGAGAGAGAGAGAGAGAGAATAACACACATTATCTTCTCATCCAGCCAGCTCTGAGAGAGACAGAGACAGAGAGAGAGAGAGAGAGAGAATCACACACATTATCTTCTCATCCAGCCAGCTCTGAGGGAGACAGAGACAGAGAGAGAGGGAGGGAGAGAGAATCCCTCCAGTATGAGGCCATGCAAACCCAAGAGCTCAGCCCTGAAAAGAGTCCTCTAAGCCAGCTGGCCCTGAAGCTCACTGCACTGAACCCAACTAATAATACTAAAACAAACCAGCTTCAGGGCAGCACTGCTTACCAGCCCCCAATCAGAGTCAACCAAATTATAAAACTAACCAAAAACTGCTATCTGAAACATTGGGACACAGAAACAAAATCTCAAAATAAACTGGATTGTTATCGGGCCCTAAAAAGAGATTACACTCTGGCAGAGTATCTCTCTACTGTCAGAGATACAAAGCAGAGGCAGATCCTGACCAAGTACAGGCTCAGTGACCACAGCCTGGCCATTGAAAAAGGCCGTCACCGGCAGACCTGGCTTCCTAAAGAAGAAAGGCTCTGTGGTCACTGTGAGACAGGAGAGGTTGAGACAGAGATGCACTTCCTTCTTCAATGTAAGAAATACTCGGAAAATAGACAAACTTATTTTAAAAAATTTGCAAATTCCCTCCCAAACTTCCCAAACATGACCAACCCTGAAAAAGTCCCAATCCTCCTGGGAGAGGAGAGAAGCACAGCCCAACTAGCAGCCCAGTATGTGTCTGCATGTCACAGATTGAGGGACACACAATGAGAGCTCTGCACAGAGACACACACACACTTATGTATATACAGTATGTATGTTGTTGTGTATGTAGGCATGTATGTATTAGGTAAATGCTTATTGTCCTGATACATGTTTATTGTTAGTAGTGATATGTGTTTTTTTTTTTTTTTTTTTTTTTTTTTTTTTTTTTTTTTACTGTACTTTATAAATCAGTTTGTTTATATATATGTATTCATGATGCATTGTATATATACATGTCTGTATTGTATAATTGCTTTGGCAACACCTGCTATTGTAAGTCATGCCAATAAAGCACCATTGAATTGAATTGAATTGAATTGAATTGAATAACACACATTATCTTCTCATCCAGCCAGCTCTGAGAGAGACAGAGACAGAGAGAGAGAATCACACACATTATCTTCTCATCCAGCCAGCTCTGAGAGAGACAGAGACAGAGAGAGAGAGAGAGAGAGAATCACACACATTATCTTCTCATCCAGCCAGCTCTGAGGGAGACAGAGACAGAGAGAGAGGGAGGGAGAGAGAATAACACACATTATCTTCTCATCCAGCCAGCTCTGAGGGAGGGAGGGACAGAGAGAGAGAATAACACACATTATCTTCTCATCCAGCCAGCTCTGAGAGAGACAGAGACAGAGAGAGAGAATCACACACATTATCTTCTCATCCAGCCAGCTCTGAGAGAGACAGAGACAGAGAGAGAGAGAGAGAGAGAATCACACACATTATCTTCTCATCCAGCCAGCTCTGAGGGAGACAGAGACAGAGAGAGAGGGAGGGAGAGAGAATAACACACATTATCTTCTCATCCAGCCAGCTCTGAGAGAGACAGAGACAGAGAGAGAGAATCACACACATTATCTTCTCATCCAGCCAGCTCTGAGAGAGACAGAGACAGAGAGAGAGAGAGAGAGAGAATCACACACATTATCTTCTCATCCAGCCAGCTCTGAGGGAGACAGAGACAGAGAGAGAGGGAGGGAGAGAGAATAACACACATTATCTTCTCATCCAGCCAGCTCTGAGGGAGGGAGGGACAGAGAGAGAGAATAACACACATTATCTTCTCATCCAGCCAGCTCTGAGAGAGACAGAGACAGAGAGAGAGGGAGGGAGAGAGAATAACACACATTATCTTCTCATCCAGCCAGCTCTGAGAGAGACAGAGACAGAGAGAGAATCACACACATTATCTTCTCATCCAGCCAGCTCTGAGAGAGACAGAGACAGAGAGAGAGGGAGGGAGAGAGAATAACACACATTATCTTCTCATCCAGCCAGCTCTGAGAGAGACAGAGACAGAGAGAGAGGGAGGGAGAGAGAATAACACACATTATCTTCTCATCCAGCCAGCTCTGAGAGAGACAGAGACAGAGAGAGAGGGAGGGAGAGAGAATAACACACATTATCTTCTCATCCAGCCAGCTCTGAGGGAGGGAGGGACAGAGTGAGACCCACAGGGCAGGTACCTTGGTGAATGTCTTGGTGATCCTCGATTGGATGTTGTTGGTCGTGGTGCTGAAGGTCTTGCAGCTCTGAGCCATGAGCCGCGCGGCGAAGTCCCGGAGAGCCCAGTGATTATCCACGTCGGGGCGCAGGCACAGCTGCCGGCTCACTATACACGTAACCACTGCTGGGATGAGCTCGTGGAGCTGAGGAGGGGAGGAGAGGAGAGAGGAGGGGGAGAGGGAGAGAGGAGAGAGGAGGAGGGGAAGAGAAGGGAGAGGAGGGGGGAGAGGGAGAGAGGAGGAGGGGAAGAGAGGGGAGAGGAGGGGGGAGAGGGAGAGAGGAGGGGAGGAGGGAAGAGAGGAGGGAGAGAGGAGGGGAGGAGAGGAGAGTGGAAGAGAGGAGGGGAGGAGAGGGAGAGAGGAGGGGAGGAGAGGGAGAGAGGAGGAGAGGAGAGGAGAGAGGGAGAGAGGAGGAGGGGAAGAGAGGGGAGAGGAGGGGGGAGAGGGAGAGAGGAGGGAGGAGAGGAGGGAGAGAGGAGGGGAGGAGAGGAGAGTGGAAGAGAGGAGGGGAGGAGAGGGAGAGAGGAGAGGAGAGAGGGAGAGAGGAGGAGGGGAAGAGAGGGGAGAGGAGGGGAGAAGAGGGAGAGAGGAGAGGAGAGAGGAGGAGGGGGAAGAGAGGGGAGAGGAGGGGAGGAGAGGGAGAGAGGAGGGGAAGAGAGGGGGGGAGGAGAGGAGGGGAGGAGGGGAGGGAGAGAGGAGAGAGGAGGAGGGGAAGAGAAGGGAGAGGAGGGGAGGAGAGGAGAGAGGAGGAGGGGAAGAGAGGGGAGAGGAGGAGGGGAAGAGAGGGGAGAGGAGGGGGAGAGGGAGAGAGGAGGGGAGGAGGGAAGAGAGGAGGGAGAGAGGAGGGGAGGAAAGGAGAGTGGAAGAGAGGAGGGGAGGAGAGGGAGAGAAGAGGAGAGGAGGGGAAGAGAGGGAGAGAGGAGAGGAGAGAGGGAGAGAGGAGGAGGGGAAGAGAGGGGAGAGGAGGGGGGAGAGGGAGAGAGGAGGGAGGAGAGGAGGGAGAGAGGAGGGGAGGAGAGGAGAGTGGAAGAGAGGAGGGGAGGAGAGGGAGAGAGGAGAGGAGAGAGGGAGAGAGGAGGAGGGGAAGAGAGGGGAGAGGAGGGGAGAAGAGGGAGAGAGGAGAGGAGAGAGGAGGAGGGGGAAGAGAGGGGAGAGGAGGGGAGGAGAGGGAGAGAGGAGGGGAAGAGAGGGGAGAGGAGGGGGGAGAGGGAGAGAGGAGGGAGGAGAGGAGGGGAGGAGGGAAGAGAGGAGGGAGAGAGGAGGGGAGGAGAGGAGAGTGGAAGAGAGGAGGGGAGGAGAGGGAGAGGAGAGGAGAGAGGGAGAGAGGAGGAGGGGAAGAGAGGGGAGAGGAGGGGAGAAGAGGGAGAGAGGAGAGGAGAGAGGAGGAGGGGGAAGAGAGGGGAGAGGAGGGGAGGAGAGGGAGAGAGGAGGGGAAGAGAGGGAAAGAGGGAGAGAGGAGGGGAGGAGAGGAGGGGAGGAGGAGAGTAGTGGAGGACAGGAGGAGAGGAGAGAGGAGGGGAGGAGAGGGGAGAGGAGAGAGGTACAGTCATGTTTCCTGAAGGTACATTTCAAGGTAATTGTAATGTTTGTTCTGCACTCATGTATACGCATCCCTGTATCCCCGCACTCTTAAAGGCTGCTTCACGGTTCAGCTGTGCGACCGTCACCCAGGGAGACCTCCAGATTTCTAGTCTGTGATCCGGGTTGAATTTCTTCTCTCGTCTCGCAGCACTGAAGTCTGAAGCAGCCTGTGACTGCTCTGCCACAGCCTCCACCTGCATTTCTATCTGAGCTGTTCTCTCTGGAGCAGTGGTGTGACTGCAGGGGGCGGGCGGGGTTAGGGCGGGGTTAGGGCGGGGTGGGGCGGGGTTAGGGCAGGGTGGGGCGGGGCTTACGTATTTCTCCAGGTACAGAGTGGGATTGTCCATCAGGGCTTTCACCATCCGCATGAGATATATGAGCAGAGCCAGGTTATTCTGCACGACGTTCACACGCACCTGAGAGAGGGGGAGAGGGGATACAGAGCGACCGTGAGAAACACACACACAGAGAGAGACTGACACAGAGAGAGAGACTGACACACACACAGAGAGACTGACACACACACAGAGAGAGAGAGAGACTGACACACACACAGAGAGAGAGACTGACACACACAGAGAGAGAGACTGACACACACACAGAGAGAGAGACTGACACACACACACACAGAGAGAGACTGACACACACACAGAGAGAGAGACTGACACACACACAGAGAGAGAGACTGACACACACACAGAGAGACTGACACACACACAGAGAGAGAGAGAGACTGACACACACACAGAGAGAGAGACTGACACACACACAGAGAGAGAGACTGACACACACACAGAGAGAGAGAGAGACTGACACACACACAGAGAGAGAGACTGACACACACACAGAGAGAGAGACTGACACACACACAGAGAGAGAGACTGACACACACACAGAGAGAGAGACTGACACACACAGAGAGAGAGAGAGAGACTGACACACACACAGAGAGAGAGACTGACACACACACAGAGAGAGAGACTGGCACACACACAGAGAGAGAGAGAGACTGACACACAGAGAGAGAGAGACTGACACACAGGGCTGTTTGCAGCACTCACCCCCTCTGATATGAAGGTGCTGAATCTGGGCAGCATCTGGTAGAGCCCGGGGTCTGTAGCGATACTCTGCAGCGCCTCCTGGAGGACAGAGAGGGGAGACATGTACACTGACACTGCTGCTTGAAATCGATTATATAGAAGAGACTCCTCTCCAGCATAGACAGTAACCCTAACCCTCTCCTCTACAGTAATGACACTCAGTCCTCTCTAGACAGTAACCCTCTCCTCTACAGTAATGACACTCAGTCCTCTCTAGACAGTAACCCTCTCCTCTACAGTAATGACACTCAGTCCTCTCTAGACAGTAACCCTCTCCTCTACAGTAATGACACTCAGTCCTCTCTAGACAGTAACCCTCTCCTCTACAGTAATGACACTCAGTCCTCTCTAGACAGTAACCCTAACCCTCTCCTCTACAGTAATGACACTCAGTCCTCTCTAGACTGTGGGGATACTCACGGCTCTCTTTGCCTCGCAGGAGCCCACGCATGCCTCTGTGATCTCTTTGTAATAAAGCTGCTGCTCCACTGACAGCTCGTGGGTGCTGCGTGGCTTCAGCTTCATAGCAGAGCCTTCCAGCAGCTTCTTCTTGTCTTTACCTGAGAGAGAGGGAGGAGAGACCGAGACCAGATATTGAGACAGACGTTGGGTTGTGCGCAGAGCCTGCCTGCCTGCTGTCTGCCCCGGGTTCAAGGACTGAAACAGGAAATTCACCCTTAATGTCTGCCGCCCCTTGACCTTTACCTTGCAGCTGCCCCTCCTCTTCCTGTCCGGGTTTCACAGCCTTCAGCGGCTCAGTGGACTCAGCCTTCTGCTGCTCCTTCGGGGCTGAAAACAGAGCAGACACGACTCAAACACAGAGCACTGAGCAGACACGACAAACACAGAGCACAGAGCAGACACGACTCATCAAACACAGAGCACTGAGCAGACACGACAAACACAGAGCACAGAGCAGACACGACTCATCAAACACAGAGCACAGAGCAGACACGACTCATCAAACACAGAGCACAGAGCAGACACGACTCATCAAACACAGAGCACAGAGCAGACACGACTCAAACACAGAGCACAGAACTTATCCCTTTCGACAAACGCTATACTATGTTCTATACAGGCATATGAAGAAAGAGCCTAACAACCCAGCAGGCACATCACAATGCAACTCCCATGATGCTCTCTGACCTGGGGGCGGGTTCTCTGGAATGGCGGGCTGCACTCCTTCGATGCTTAACCAATGGGCTGCAAGGGAGACAGGAAACAGAGGAAGTATGTGTGGTTACAGGGGCCAGTACGGCTGGTGTGACAATAGACAGGTTCTTTATCAGAACAAGAAGTGATACCTTTCATGGACACGTCGAGCGGAACCCTGGGAAGGGGCGTGTTGATGATGTCACTCAGGTCCACCTCCTTCTCCTCGTAGAAGTAGAGCTCTCTACCGCCCCCGCTGGCGAAACGGAATGGGATGAAATCCTGAGCGTGGAAACCATAGAGGGGCTGGAGAGGGAGAGAGCATTCATAAACACAGAGACCCAGGGACCGAGGAGCGAGCATTCACAAACACAGAGACCCGGGGACCGAGGAGAGAGCATTCACAAACACAGAGACGCGGGGACCGAGGAGCGAGCATTCACAAACACAGAGACGCGGGGACTGAGGAGAGAACATTCACAAACACAAAGGGACTGGGGAAAGGAGAGGGGGAGAGAGCGTGGAGAGAGAGAGAGAGAGAGAGAGAGAGAGAGAGAGAGAGAGAGAGAGAGAGAGAGAGAGAGAGGGGAAAAGATTAGGAAACAGAGGCATGGTGGATGAGATGGGGAGAGGGAGACGACAGACGAAGCGAACGGGACGGCTCCTCACCTCGACATTCTTCAGTTTGAGAGCGTAGTCGATGTCACTCGTCATCAGCTTGCGCCTCTTACCGTGATGCATGAACTTCAGAGCGTCCTGAGAACACAGACACACTGAGCTTCAGAGCGTCCCGAGAACACAGACACACTGAGCTTCAGAGCGTCCCGAGAACACAGACACACTGAGCTTCAGAGCGTCCCGAGAACACAGACACTGAGCTTCAGAGCGTCCCGAGAACACAGACACTGAGCTTCAGAGCGTCCCGAGAACACAGACACACTGAGCTTCAGAGCGTCCCGAGAACACAGACACACTGAGCTTCAGAGCGTCCCGAGAACACAGACACACTGAGCTTCAGAGCGTCCTGAGAACACAGACACACTGAGCTTCAGAGCGTCCCGAGAACACACACACACACTGAGCTTCAGAGCGTCCCGAGAACACAGACACACTGAGCTTCAGAGCGTCCCGAGAACACAGACACACTGAGCTTCAGAGCGTCCCGAGAACACAGACACACTGAGCTTCAGAGCGTCCCGAGAACACAGACACACTGAGCTTCAGAGCGTCCCGAGAACACAGACACACTGAGCTTCAGAGCGTCCCGAGAACACAGACACACTGAGCTTCAGAGCGTCCTGAGAACACACACACACACACAGACGCACATCATGGCCTGGGCTGATTTAGGTCATGCTCTGATATTGTGCTGCACACAGTGTGTCTAATCACATCGACAGACAGACAGACAGTTCAGATAGACAGAGACAGTCTCATCGTACAGACAGACAGACAGCGTGCTCAGACGCTGGCACTGACCTGTGCGATCTCTTTGATCCGGTAGCTGACCTCCTCACTCAGCACCTGGCACGTCTCCTCCTGCATCTGAGAGACCCCGATGGACTCTGCGATCCCCTTCATCGACTCCGTGGGGAGCAGCGTGTTACTGAGCTTCGAGCGCCTCTCCTCAGCCATGATCCCCCTGAGAGAGAGAGAGTCAGAGAGAGAGCGAGAGAGAGAGTGTTACTGAGACCCCGATGGACTCTGCGATCCCCTTCATCGACTCCGTGGGGAGCGCCTCCCCTCAGCCATGATCCCCCTGAGAGAGAGAGAGTCAGAGAGAGAGCGAGAGAGAGAGTGTTACTGAGACCCCGATGGACTCTGCGATCCCCTTCATCGACTCCGTGGGGAGCGCCTCCCCTCAGCCATGATCCCCCTGAGAGAGAGAGAGTCAGAGAGAGAGAGAGAGAGTGTTACTGAGACCCCGATGGACTCTGCGATCCCCTTCATCGACTCCTCCGTGGGGAGCGCCTCCCATCAGCCATGATCCCCCTGGGAGAGGGTTAGTGGGATACTGAGCTTCCACCTGTTCAGGACAGTGGGGTGGCCAGGGAGGTGGTTTTAGGGTGTTGAACCCGAAATGAATTATTCAACTACGTGAGACAATAAAAAATATCTGCCACGTGGAAACATCTCGATCCATCACCAGCATCCGACCCCCCCCACCCCGAAACGCAATCCAGGCGAGTCACCACTATCTTAATAATAATAATAATAATAATAATAATAATAATAATAACACATTTCTGCTTCTGTTTTAATAAAGTGGGTTACAGTATTACACGTGTGGTTAATAATTGTAACAGTGGCGACTGTGCGCCGCTGTAATTGCACTGGCTCGTCTGTGAGCCGAGCCGCATTCCTACAAGCTCTCATTTTCTCAAACAGACCCAATAACGTTTCGGATTAATACCAGAAACGCGAATCTCACGCCGATCGGAGAGAAGTCCTTTAGTTGTTTTCAAGAATAATTGCAGGAGAATCTGTATTATTATTATTTTTACGCGCATACATATCTTTTGATGTAGGAAAAGTTTAAACTTACCTTTTAGTTTAAACGGTTAATAAATATCCACAGGGAAGGCTATCGCGGGAAACGCGCCGTGTTTGAAGCTTCAGGGCTTTTGTTTAATTTCTCATTACTCTTGTTTGAGATCCGGTCAGACTTTATGAAAATCCGCCATTTTGCTCGTGTCTGTGAAACAGTGCCAGGAACTGACAGGGTGAAGGCAAATAATAAAAACATTCACATTTCAGTTAGCACAACATATAATCACGAAGAGATACACCAAATATAAAATATAATTAATTAACTACATTGTGAGTTAATTATAAGAAACAAAACTTACACCACGTGCTAGCAATTTCGCCAAACATATACTGTATATATATATTATATTAGCTTCCAGGACCTGTTTCTGTGTTTCGGAAATCACTTCGTCAGTTCTGGAACGGCGCGCATGCCCAATGCCCTTACCGTAACTCCACTCCCGTAGAGCGCATGCCCAATGCCCTTACCGTAACTCCACTCCCGTAGAGCGCATGCCCAGTGCCCTTACGGTAACTCCACTCCCGTAGAGCGCATGCCCAATGCCCTTACCGTAACTCCACTCCCGTAGAGCGCATGCCCAGTGCCCTTACAGTAACTCCACTCCCGTAGAGCGCATGCCCAGTGCCCTTACGGTAACTCCACTCCCGTAGGGCGCATGCCCAGTGCCCTTACGTTAACTCCACTCCCGTAGAGCGCATGCCCAGTGCCCTTACGGTAACTCCACTCCCGTAGAGCGCATGCCCAGTGCCCTTACGGTAACTCCACTCCCGTAGGGCGCATGCCCAGTGCCCTTACAGTAACTCCACTCCCGTAGAGCGCATGCCCAGTGCCCTTACGGTAACTCCACTCCCGTAGAGCGCATGCCCAATGCCCTTACGGTAACTCCACTCCCGTAGGGCGCATGCCCAGTGCCCTTACGATAACTCCACTCCCGTAGGGCGTATGCCCAATGCCCTTACGATAACTCCACTCCCGTAGAGCGCATGCCCAGTGCCCTTACGATAACTCCACTCCCGTAGAGCGCATGCCCAGTGCCCTTACGGTAACTCCACTCCCGTAGAGCGCATGCTCAATTCCAGTACTTGCTCCCTCTGTTCTGCAGTTGCTTATGTGGCTGAAAGTCTGTAGCTGCCGAGCACCTTGAGCAATATTGATGTGGAGACGCCGTTATGAGGGACCTTGTTCTCCTCCTCGCCCTTCTCTGTCTTTCCTGCTCCGTTCTGCTGGCCGAAGTAGACGAGAGGCTTCCCAACAAATGTGAAGGTGAGCCGGGGAGATTGATTACCCGGCGGGGGGGTGTGGAGGAGAGGGAGAGATTGCGATTGTATAGAACACAACAATATAATCACTGTATCCGCAGCTGCTTCAGCGGCACAGGAGGGCTCGCAGTAGCATCGCGCTGGTTTAATGCGGTACCGTCACAATATAAACCTGTGCACTAGTCAAAGTGCATGGCGAATAAAAGAGTTATACAAGTCGCAGGGACGCGACAACGGAGCAGCTAGAATCTCATCTTGACGAGAGAAGCAGGGACTTAGAACAGCGGGTGAAGGAACAGATTAGACATGAATAGATATGGAGCCTGCTATCTCTCAGTGTAAGTGTGTTCATTTGCAGTATCTCTCTCTCTCTCTCTCTCTCTCTCAGTGTGTAAGTACCTCACTGTTGAGCTGCAGTCGGCTCTTGAGAAATCGAGCCAGTCGAAGGAGGTCCTGGAGCTGGGGCAGGTGCTCGACTCGGGTGTGAGGAAACGCAAGATAAAATACAGCACCTCGTGAGTACTGGACTGGGAGGAGGGAGGGGCGCAGGGCCTCCTGTGCAGGGATGGGAGGGAGGGGCACAGGGCCTCCTGTTCAGGGGTGGGTGGGAGGGAGGGGCACAGGGTCCCCAGTGCAGTGCAGGGCTGGCTGGCTGGCTGGCTGGCTGGCTGGCTGGGAGGGAGGGAGGGGTGCAGGGTCCCCAGTGCAGGACTGGGAGGCTTGTATTGATTCGCTCCAGCTGAGATTCTGACTCTTGCCCCAGAGAGACGCGGCTGGCAGAGGCCCTCGACAACATCTGTGAGGGAATCCTGGAGTACAGCGTGCATGCAGAGAGGCCAGGCAGCCTGAGATACGCCAAGGTGAGGAGGAGTGGGGAGGGGACTGTGCAGAGAGGAGGTGGAGAGGGGACTGTGCAGAGAGGAGGTGGAGAGGGGACTGTGCAGAGAGGAGGTGGAGAGGGGACTGTGCAGAGAGGAGGTGGAGAGGGGACTGTGCAGAGAGGAGGTAGAGGGGGGACTGTGCAGAGAGGAGGTGGAGAGGGGACTGTGCAGAGAGGAGGTGGAGGGGGGACTGTGCAGAGAGGAGGTGGGGAGGGGAGTGTGCAGAGAGGAGGTGGGGAGGGGACTGTGCAGAGAGGAGGTGGGGAGGGGACTGTGCAGAGAGGAGGTGGGGAGGGGACTGTGCAGAGAGGAGGTGGGGAGGGGACTGTGCAGAGAGAGTTGAATTGAATTGTGGTTTGTCACACTTGAGAATTATTGTATTTCTTGTTCTTATTGTATGACTTATATTGTAACACTTGAATGTATTTGTATTTGCTTGCGATTGTAAGTCGCCCTGGATAAGGGCGTCTGCTAAGAAATAAATAATAATAATAATAAGAGAGGAGGTGGGGAGGGGAGTGTGCAGAGAGGAGGTGGGGAGGGGAGTGTGCAGAGAGAGGAGGTGGGGAGGGGACTGCAGTGCAAGCAGTTCCTTTGTGCAATCTCTCTCTCTCTCTCTCTCTCTCTCTCTCTCTCTCTCAATGTATCTGTTGTCTCTCAGGGCAGCAGTGAGACCATGGCCACTCTGAAGAACCTGGTGCACAAGGGAGTGAAGGTGGAGCTGGGGATCCCCTACGAGCTGTGGGACGAGCCATCTGTGGAAGTGTCTGACATGAAGAAGCAGGTACCAACTGGGATTAGGCGGGGGGAGTCAGAAAGCCAGGACACAAAGGGAGGGTACCGACGGGGTGGGGGAGAATTGTCACAGACATGAAGAAGCAGGTATTCCCTGGGGGGGTGAGAGATGCTGTTCTATGGTATTGCTCTGGTCTCGGTGTGTTTCTCTGTGTGTCAGTGTTTCTGTGTTTCAGTGTGTTGCTCTCTCTGTGTTTCAGTGTTTCTGTGTTTCAGTGTGTTGCTCTCTCTGTGTTTCAGTGTGAGACGATGCTGGAGCAGTATGAGGAGGTTGTGGAGGGCTGGTATCTTCATCACCAGGACCAGCGGCTTGAGTCCTTTCTGTGTGAGAAACACGTCCTGCAGGGCACCGAGCTGGGTGAGGCTGCAGTAACTCTCCCTCTCTCCCTCTCCCTCCCTCTCTCATATCAGCATGTCTGCATCCACACAGCACTGCTTTGCTCTCTTTTCATTCAACACCGACACCTCATCCTCTTTTATCCTTTTCCTTGCAGAGTGTCTGAGGGAGGAGTGGAAGGGCGACACGGGGAAGAAGAGAGCGAGTGAAGGACGGAGCGAGAAGAAAAGGAGGAAAGAAACAGAGGAGGAGGAGGAGGAGAGGAGGGAAGAGCAGTCAGGAGGGGGGGCTGCAGGGCACGATGCAGGGGAGCTGTGAGAGGAGTGGAGAGAAGGGGAGGGGGGATGATTCAAGGGAATCCCTGTAGAAGAGGAGGCCGTTCAGCCCAGCAGAGCTCGTCCGGTCCCGATCGCAGCAGATCGATCTCAGAACTCTGTCAAGTCGGGTCTTAAAGGATCCCAGTGATTCTGCCTCCACAGCATGACCAGGTCCCCCTTGGTCTAGGTCACCCCTCCCCACGTCTGGAAGGCCTCTGTGTCAAGGGGGCAGAGAATGGGTTTTGAGTATCGCCTGGCTGGGTACCTCTCTACCTGTCTTTATAGTTTTAATATTACTCTTTTGTACCCTGTTTTGTATTATTGTACCAGCAATGGCTTCTGTTACCTGTATTACAAACCTCAACCAGCAGTGTGTTCTCTGTGTTGTGATGGGAACCGGTCACAGTGTTTTGTATCATACATATACATACATATATATATATATTTTTTAAACAGTTATATAAATGGTTCAAATAAAAATGTGTGTACTTATTATTGTCCCGCGGTTTAATATGTGTGTCGTCAAGAAATTGCAAGTTCAGTTTCCCTTCACAGAACGTTCAATTTGCAAAGATTGGTGTGGAATAAATAATCACATCGAGCGATACTACAGTCAGCCGCTAGAGGGCGCTAAAGGTTGTGTTATAAAGGTAAGCATCCTGTTGTCCTCGATGAATTTGACCCCCTTTGTGTAAATTATGTGGAAGTTTAAGTCTTTTGTAATAAGCGTAGTTTTGTAATACAAAGTCCACAGTGTTTTCTACATGCATAAAGTCCCCGCTTTAAAACGAGACAGTAACTACGACACTATAGTCCTGTTTCGAGATTCGCGTATTCATTCCTTAAACTCAAACTCTGGTGACGAGGAAGAATGTCCCTGAGCGCCGTTCCGTCCAGCAGGGTGAGTGAATCAATTACCGGTTCATGGATTCAATAATCATAAACGATACGAATATTGTGCAGGTTTGTAACCCGTTTAAAGACTGCAGCTCCATTAATATAGGTTTTTCGTCTCAATACCGTCTCTGCGGTAAAGCGCTGATCCGCCAGGGCTGCGGCTGCGCAGTTTCTATCGGGTCGGCGGGTAGTTGTTCTGTGTGTGTTTTGGTGTAATTTGTACGAATATATTTCTTCATGTTCTCGCTGTTGCGTTAATACTGGGCTTGGGGATGACGTTTCGACATGTGGAAATCTGCGATAGTCTCTTATCTTCTGTAACTATTTTTAGAGATATGCAGATCAGATAACGTAACAATAAAATCTAAAAAAAGATGCAAGTCACATTTTCCATCTACTTGGAAAACCCGCTTATCAAATTCGATTAAACTCGGTTAACACGAAGCTACTGGGAGTGTCAGAGAGGAGGAAATATGGAGCTGTGCCTGGCTGTCTGTCTGTCTGCCTGTGTGTGTGTGTGTGTGTGTCGGGGAATAGAAAGCTATATTGCTGGGCAGGCTTGTTATTGAATTCTCCTCTCCTGGTTGGTTTCAGATCCCTGCGATGAGCGCCCCGCTCTCGGTCCGCACGGAGCCCCTGGGGCGCAGTGTGATCCGGGGGGACCCCTACACTGTGTGGGTGCTGAAGGAGGGATACTGCGTCAGCGAGGCAGACGGGAGCTGCCGGGCCGACGGCTCCATCACCCTGCTCACTGGGCCCCTGGTCGTCCTGGTGGACACGGGGGGCCCCTGGGACCGGCAGCTGCTGCTGGACCGGCTGGCGGAGAGGGGGGTGCAGCCGGGGGACGTGAGCCACGTGATCTGCACCCACGGCCACTCTGACCACGTGGGCAACCTGAACCTGTTCCCAGGGGCCACGCTGGCCGTGGCCTGCGACGTGAGCCAGGGAGACCGCTACCTGAGCCACGGGCTGGGGGAGGGCCGGCCGCTGGCCCTGGACCCCCACGTGGAGGTGCTGCCCACGCCGGGCCACGCCGGCAGGGACACCAGCGTGCTGGTGAGGGGCTGCGAGGGAGGGCTCGTGCTGGTGGCGGGGGATCTGTTCGAGAGTGAGGGAGACGAGGAATCCTGGAGGGGGCTGAGCCAGGACCCTGCCATGCAGGAGAGGAGCAGACAGGGTGCGCTGGAGATCGCAGACATCATCATTCCAGGACACGGGCCCCCCTTCAGGGTCTACAGAGACACGGCAGCACCCCCCAAATAATGAGGGGGGTTACCTGAGTAATGTACGGAGACAGTGAGACCCGGACTGGCTCGCACTGCTCTGTAATGGGAAAGTCGTCTTCATGTTATTATGTTTCTCTCAGAATCCCGTGTCGTCACTGCTGAAGGACATGTTGTTGCTGTAGAGTTTGATAAGGTTTACTGCTTCGCAGAGAGATCGTGTAAAGTGCATTAATACCTTGACGTGATTAAATGTCGAAACTTTTATTTACCTGAACTTTGCTTCTTTCAGTGATTAACTGAAGTGCCTGCGTTGAGGTGCTGCCATGAGGAGCACTTTCTAACCCTCGCACACACTGTAGTGTAACCCTGACCCTAACACACTGTAGTGTAACCCTAACCCTAACACACTGTAGTGTAACGCTAACCCTAACACACTGTAGTGTAACGCTAACCCTAACACACTGTAGTGTAACACTAACCCTAACCCTAACCCTAACTCTCACACACACTGGTGTGAAGTTGCTTTATGAACCGCACAGTCTGAAGCTGGCATGACTTTCCAGTGGAGCTCTTTGCTGGAGCTCAGCCCCGTGTACACAGGGGGTGCGTCATCACTTTATTATGATATTGATAAGATATTGGGAACTGCATGGGGTCAATATCCTCGCATCTCCTTGGAAACGGACCGATGGCGTGACCGCATCGCTGGGGGCGGAGCTGGACACAGCATATATAAATCAGACCCTGCGTGCAGACGCGTGGTGTGTCTGTCTGAGAGAGAGAGAGAGAGAGAGCGCTGCGCTGAGCTTGAACCCCAGAGACTGTCTCTCCGAAGCGGACTGTGCACCATGTGTACTGGAAAGTGTGCCAAGTGTATCGGGGTCACCCTGTACCCCTTAGCAGCGATCAGTATCCTCTGCAACATCCTGCTCTTCTTCCCAGACTGGAGCACCAGATACATGAAGGAGGAGAGGGTCACTGCGGAGGTGCAGTACATGGGCGGGCTGATCGGTGGAGGTGTTATGGTGAGCGCTGAGATTAGAGCTGCACACGGGGGTTGGCTGGGAGTGGATGGTGGCTCCATGTGTAACGGCTGGGCTGGCAAAGTAACAAATGTCCCGGAGAGCTCTCCCTCTTTCCTCGCTCGTTCTCTCATTCTCTTGTTCTCTCTCTCCAGGTTCTGATCCCAGCGATTCACATCCACGCTACCGGGAGAGCTGGCTGCTGCGCCAACCGCTGTGGGGTGAGCAGGGAGGGGGGGAGGGTACTCTCACAGTGTCAGCCTGGCTCCTGGCCCCTGGCCCCTGCTCCCTGCTCCTTCCTTCACTCTCTGCTCTCTGTTTGTGTTGCAGATGTTCCTCTCCATCGCCTTCGCTGCAGCGGGGGTCGCTGGTGCCCTCTACAGCTTCACCGTGGCGATACTGGGCTTGGTGAACGGACCCACCTGCCTCTTCTCGTTCGCGGGGGAGTCCGTGTGGGGAACCCCCTTCAGCGTGCAGTATTATGGGTAAGGCCCCTCCCTCCCTTCCCAGTAATTCCCTTTTCCGAGATAACGGGAGACATTCCTGTGTGGGACCGCTGTGTCAGTAACTGAGCGCTCAGGTGTATTGATGTCTCCATGCTTGTTATGTAGCAGTGACTTCGTTATTGAGCAGGGCTGTGTGGGGTCTCAGTGTTTCTGACCCCTCAGGTATATTCATGTCTCTCTCAGAGTTTTTCTGCATCACAGCTGCCAGTTTGTAAGGCTGAGGAACACAGAGCCACTTTTCCAGGAACAGCGGTTTGAAACCTGGTTCCAGGAGACCGCCGGGAGACCTAGTTTGAGGTTTGCTTTATCAAACCCGCCCCAAGTCTCCCTGCCTGGTGTGCCGCGCAGTCTCCTGAACCCAGTCTGCTGAACCCAAGTTCCAAGCCACACAGTGCTGCTTTCCCGCCTCCTCCTTCTGCAGCATCCGAGAAATGAACGAGTTTGTCCACAAGGGGGCGCCAATATACAAGAACGTGCAGCTGGTGCATTCTACCCAGGAACTCTGAACTAGTGTTGAAAATAATAATAATAATAATAATAATAATAATAATAATAATAATAATAATAATAATGCATCTGGACATGTTTTAATTGAAATGGCTGAATGAATTCAGTTCAGCTGATCTTAGTAACTGGATGTTTTGCAGCTGAGATGGGTTTCTGTATTTCTGAATGTGCTCATGCACGGCTACCTACTATTTCAGCTCTAGAGATTTCAATAGGCATCGCAGCACAGCGCAGTCGGGGTCCGCCGGGGTCAGCCTCGACACTTTATTTCAGTTTACAGACTGGAAATGGGTTGCTCAAGCGTCCCTTCCGCAAATCTCCGCGATGCTCTGATAGCACAAGCCGATTGGCCTGCAAGGGTGACAGCTCCCGCCTCTTTCCTCTGGATTGGCTGTTAAAAATAATGACGACACATGATTGGGTATAAAAGGCGTCAGTCCCAGTAGAACGCCCCTTCTCTTTGAGTGCAGATTTGGATTGGTCTACTGGCTCAGAGGGTGGGAGAGGACGGGAGACTGCGATTGGAGGTGCTAGCTGCCAGTTATTTGGTTTCCAAGGCAGCGTCCGTGTTGTCAATCAAAGGAAGTGGGCGGGTCCGGAGGGGTTCCTGTCAAACGAGAGCGAACTCCCTTCCGCCTCAGTGCTGCGGAAACGAGAGAAAAAGAGAGAGAGAGAGAGAGAGAGAGAGAGGGAGGAGAGGAAAAACAACGAAGACGCAACACGAGCGGGGATTCCACTTCTTATTAATACTGAAATCAATCAGCCATCAGCAGCAGCAATATTATAGACAAACCAGCACTGGAAATGGTGGACAAAGCAGGCACGAGGTAAGAGAAAGCGAAGAGTCTTAATATTATAAACGAGACGTGAAAATAATAAACACTCCGGGTTTAAAACCCTGATGTGTGAGAGGAGAGGAGAGGAGAGGAGAGGAGGAGGGAGGGGAGAGGAGAGGAGAGGAGAGGAGAGGAGAGGAGAGGAGAGGAGAGGAGAGGAGAGGAGGAGGGAGGGGAGAGGAGAGAGGGAGAGAGGAGAGGAGAGGAGAGAGGGAGAGAGGAGAGGAGAGGAGAGGAGAGGAGGAGGGGAGAGGAGAGAGGGAGAGGAGGAGAGGAGAGGAGAGGAGAGAGGAGAGGAGAGAGGAGAGGAGAGGAGAGGAGAGAGGGAGAGAGGAGAGGAGAGGAGAGGGGAGGAGAGGAGGGGAGGAGAGGAGGGGAGAGGAGAGGAGAGAGGGAGAGAGGAGAGAGGAGGGGAGAGGAGAGGAGAGGAGAGAGAGGGAGAGGAGAGGAGAGGAGAGGAGAGAGGGAGAGAGGGGAGAGGAGGGGAGAGGAGGGGAGAGGAGGAGAGAGGAGAGAGGAGAGAGGAGGGGAGAGGAGGGGAGAGGAGAGGAGAGGAGAGAGGAGAGGAGAGGAGAGGAGAGGAGAGGAGAGGAGAGGAGAGAGGGAGAGAGGAGAGAGGAGGGGAGAGGAGGGGAGAGGAGAGGAGAGGAGAGAGGGAGGGAGGAGAGGAGAGGAGAGGAGAGAGGGAGGGGAACACTCTGCTCCGCGGGCACGACTCCCTGCACAGTAGATTTGTGTAGATCTGTTTATACACGTTAACCAGGAAGGTCGAGTACACTCGGGTTAATAATCCTTCATTCCGCAGAACTGCCATGTTCTGATACAGTGTATTTATATATACTGCGTGGGAGCGACAGCGGGGTATATCAGTTGTGTCGTTCTGTTGTATTGCCCGGGTCTGCGTTTGAACCCGGACGCGGGGAGGGTACTGCTGCGCTGGGTTTATATTCTGATGGTATAAGTTGTGATTATTATTATTATTATTATTATTATTATTATTATTATTATTATTATTATTATTATGATGACTTCTGATTGAACTCCTGTTTTTGACGGATAACGACGCTAAACCGAGGCGCTAGCCGAGTCGCTCGGCGTGAGGGTGTGTGTCGAGGTGTTTTGGAAAATGCAGCTTCGTATGAAATGATGTGAAAAATGATTTTTGTCACGTTGTTGCGTGGAGAGTGAGAGAGAGAGCGCGGCGATCTTGCTGCGTCTGTATTGTAATTGCAACACCTGTCACAATGTAACAGCGATTTCTCTGATGCAAATTATAATCATAGTGACTGATCGTGTGTCATACGCGCGGTTGAATCGTGCCTGTGGGCAATGGATTATCAACAGATTTAAAAAGCGGCTTTTCAATTTGAAGAACCATTTTATATATATATTGAACCCAAGCAGGTGTCGGGGATGATCATTGGAAAGGCTCCATTTTAAACAGCACGCAGATGCGCGGAGCTGAACTCGCTCCCTTCTCGATCGCTCTGTGTGTTCGTTTATTTTCATTTTTAGGTGAATCTTTATGTGGGTGACCGAGAGGAGCGGGATTATTTAGCTGTGTAGAGTGAAATGCATTGTGCACGGGGCCGCGGCTCGGATCACCGGATTCAAGCTGTCCCTGTTTGAGAGATCGATTCCCAGTTTGGAGCTCGAGTCGGGCTCTGGTTTTAATGGGATCCAATCCCTCTTGGAAACTCAAAACAACCGTTTGCAAATGGATGTAACTCCTGTTAGACACGTGCAGACCGATCTCTTCACGCTTGTTCAAACTCCTGCAGCTACCTGGTCATTTCAATAACTTACCTGAGCCCCAGGACTGGGTGCAGCAGCAGCAGGGCTAGTGTGAGTTTGTAACCCTGCTCAAACTCCTGGCTCCTGATCATTTCAATATTAATAATAATAACAGACTTCATTGAGGGGAGCTCTGAACCCCAGGACTGGATGCAGCAGCAGCAGCAGCAGCAGCAGCAGGGCTAGTGTGAGTTTGTAACCCTGCTCAAACTCCTGGCTCCTGATCATTTCAATAAAAATAATAATAATAATAATAATAATAATAATAATAATAATAATAGACTTCATTGAGGGGAGCTCTGAACCCCAGGACAAATCACAAAGAGAGAGAGGAGAGGGCTGTGTTTAACTGTACACACACACACACACACACACACACACACACACACACACACACACACACACACACACACACATATTGCAGTGCGACCCCAGCACTAGGCAGTCTGGTATTGCAGTGTGACCATGTGTGTGTGTGTGTGTGAGTCAGTGTGTGTGAGTCAGTGTGTGTGTGTGTGTGTGCGTGCGTGTGTGTGCTGATTCCACACACACAGGATCAAGCTCATCTGCTCTCTGAAGGACCAGCCTCTCTACACCAAGGCTGCATTATTTATTCATCATTGATAATTATAAACACGGCTCCTAGTGCTAATAATAGAGCTGTTTGAAGCTGTGCTGTGACCCTCGGACACTGTGACGGGTTCTTAATGTTCAAGGGAGTGTGATCTGCAATGCCGAGCTCGTGTCACTGAAATCACGATAATAATCATAATCATAATCATAATTATTATTATTATGATTATTATGATTATTATTATTATTATTATTATTATTATTATTATTATTATTATTATTATTATTATTATTATTATCATAATAATAATAATAATCATAATCATAATCATAATATTTGCCTATTGGTGAGATTATGGCAGTTCCACCCAGTCCAGGTTTTAACCAGCTTGCTTTAGCCTCAGTGTGTGTGTAGGTAAGAAGCTCAGGTGTGTCTTATTATTACACTCGCAGTGAAACCAGGACTGGATCACCCTGCTGTGCAGCGGGAGTCTCGTGTGGATCACCCTGCTGTGCAGCGGGAGTCTCGTGTGGATCACCCTGCTGTGCAGCGGGAGTCTCGTGTGGATCACCCTGCTGTGCAGCGGGAGTCTCGTGTGGATCACCCTGCTGTGCAGCGGGAGTCTCGTGTGGATCACCCTGCTGTGCAGCGGGAGTCTCGTGTGGATCACGCTGCTGTGCAGCGGGAGTCTCGTGTGGATCACGCTGCTGTGCAGCGGGAGTCTCGTGTGGATCACGCTGCTGTGCAGCGGGAGTCTCGTGTGGATCACGCTGCTGTGCAGCGGGAGTCTCGTGTGGATCACGCTGCTGTGCAGCGGGAGTCTCGTGTGGCTCACGCTGCTGTGCAGCGGGAGTCTCGTGTGGATCACCCTGCTGTGCAGCGGGAGTCTCGTGTGGATCACGCTGCTGTGCAGCGGGAGTTTCGTGTGGCTCACGCTGCTGTGCAGCGGGAGTCTCGTGTGGATCACGCTGCTGTGCAGCGGGAGTCTCGTGTGGATCACGCTGCTGTGCAGCGGGAGTCTCGTGTGGATCACGCTGCTGTGCAGCGGGAGTCTCGTGTGGATCACGCTGCTGTGCAGCGGGAGTCTCGTGTGGATCACGCTGCTGTGCAGCGGGAGTCTCGTGTGGCTCACGCTGCTGTGCAGCGGGAGTCTCGTGTGGATCACGCTGCTGTGCAGCGGGAGTCTCGTGTGGATCACGCTGCTGTGCAGCGGGAGTCTCGTGTGGATCACGCTGCTGTGCAGCGGGAGTCTCGTGTCCCGTCTGAGCTGTGCTGGTCAGGGCTGAGAGCAGGGAGGGTGTGTGAAGCAATCTCTTCTGCTGAACACTTTGCAACTTCCCCTTCCTGCTTGTGTGTGTGTGTGTGTGTGTGTGTCAGCAGAAAATAAACTCGCCCCCCCCTCCCCCACCACCACTAAAAAAAAAAAACGACTTCCGTTTTTGATCAAAAAGCCTGTTTTCTGAGCCAGCAGCAGCCCTGCCCGTTTCCCTCGATGCAGTGAGAGTGAAGCCGGCCGCTGGCGTCTGTCTCCGCTCAGCTCTCTCTTTTCAGGTACTCTCTTTTTTTTTTTCCTTTTCTTCAGAGAGCTGGTTTGTGAGCGTGACGCAGCGCTTGCTTTCCTATCTGAACCCCTGCACAGTCCTGACCCAGCCCGACCCGACTCTGCTGCTCTCTGTACCCTGCACAGTCCTGACCCAGCCCGACCCGACTCTGCTTCTCTCTGTCTCCCTGCACAGTCCTGGCCTCGCTGCTCTCTGTCTCCCTGCACAGTCCTGGCCTCGCTGCTCTCTGTCTCCCTGCACAGTCCTGGCCTCGCTGCTCTCTGTCTCCCTGCACAGTCCTGGCCTCGCTGCTCTCTGTCTCCCTGCACAGTCCTGGCCTCGCTGCTCTCTGTCCCCCTGCACAGTCCTGGCCTCGCTGCTCTCTGTCCCCCTGCACAGTCCTGGCCTCGCTGCTCTCTGTCTCCCTGCACAGTCCTGGCCTCGCTGCTCTCTGTCTCCCTGCACAGTCCTGGCCTCGCTGCTCTCTGTATCCAGCAGCTTCTATTGCAGAGTGGAGTGGCTGCTTTGCATTGCAAATCATATTGAAATGAAGGGTGACGCTGAAGGCCAGTGAGCTCAGACCTCCGACAGCCCCCTGGTGTGAAATGTGCCACGGCTTCCACGGGTTTAGGGTTTTTAATAATGAAACACCACGGCTTCCACGGGTTTAGGGTTTTTAATAATGAAACACCACGGCTTCCACGGGTTTAGGGTTTTTAATAATGAAACACCACGGCTTCCACGGGTTTAGGGTTTTTAATAAAGAAACACCACGGCTTCCACGGGTTTAGGGTTTTTAATAATGAAACACCACGGCTTCCACGGGTTTAGGGTTTTTAATAATGAAACACCACGGCTTCCACGGGTTTAGGGTTTTTAATAATGAAACACCACGGCTTCCACGCGTTTAGGGTTTTTAATAATGAAACACCACGGCTTCCACGGGTTTAGGGTTTTTAATAATGAAACACCACGGCTTCCACGGGTTTAGGGTTTTTAATAATGAAACACCACGGCTTCCACGGGTTTAGGGTTTTTAATAAGGAAACAAAGTTCAATTTATTGAAGGAATCAAACACCTGGACTGGCTGACACTGCTCTGCAATGGGAGTTTTAACCCTACAAGTAAAACCCATCTAACACACAGAATGCAGACCGTGTTGTAAAGTATTGCAGTGTGAGCGTGTGTGCGTGTGTGCGTGTGTACAGTTACAAACACAGTCCTCTCCTCTCTCTCTCTCTCTCTCTCTCTCTCTGTGTGATTTGCATTCCTCCAGTGGGATTTGAATACAGTGACATCACCGATTCAGATTCTCTGTGCATGTGCAGCGTTCCTACACATCTCGTTACCCAGCATGCTACTGTGCAGTGATGTCATCACGCGCCCAGGACACTACTTCACAAACTCGGGATCCTCTCTCTCACTCTCACTACCTCTCTCATTCCCACTCCCTCCCTCTCTCACTCTCTCTCCGCTTCAGTTGCTAAGAATGAAGACACACACTAACACGTACGCACACACGCGCACACACACGCACACACACGCACACACACAATCTTGCTCCAGTAGATCGACAGGCAGCTCTCTCTGAAGTTTCACACAAAAGCAGGACAAACACAGAGCAGAGAGCAAGGAAGTGACCGGGGTCTGAACTAGGAGGAAACATGAGTGTGTGTGTGTGTGTCACTGTGTGTGTGTGTGTCTCACTGTGTGTGTGTCTCACTGTGTGTGTGTGTGTGTGTGTGTGTGTCTCTGGGAGTCAATTGAAAATTCTAAACACAATAAACAAATGTGTGTGTATAGAGGGAGGGGGGATGGGGAGGAGGGGGGGGGGGGGCGTGTTCCGGTTCAGTTATTCTTGTTCCTCTGCTAACAGCACAGATTCCAGCAGGGTCACTGTAGACATTTATCTTTCATTTCCTGGCAAGAGCTGAGAAAACGAGAGGGAGAGCAGAGGGCAGGACTGTCTCTCTCTCTCTCTCTCTCTCCGTCGCCGTCTCTCTCTCTCTCCGTCGCTGTGTCTCTCGCTCGCTCGCGCTCTCTCTCTCTCTCTCTCTCTCTCTCTCCCTCGCTCTCTCTCTCCCTCTCTCTCTCCCTCGCTCTCTCTCTCCCTCTCTCTCTCCCTCGCTCGCTCTCTCTCTCTCACAGGAAAGATAACCACACTCTATAAACTGCCCTCTAAATGCATGGTGTTTGTGGTAGAGCTGTAAACACATGCTCCATGGTTCTGTGTGTCTCGTCACTTGTCTTGTAGAGCAGTAGAGGTGACTGCCTGCAGGGCTGTGTGTGTCGCTGACTGGAGACGCCCAGGTCAGTGAGCTGAGGGGCGGGGTTAACCCTTCAGCTGCCAACGGGGGGGGGGGGAGTCTCTGTTGATGATGTCACCGGGTGGTGATGTCACTGGGTTCTCAGGTCAGCAGCTGGACTCACTGTGTCTCTCCTCTTCTTTACAGAGTCTTCAAGAAGTCCAGCCCCAACTGCAAGGTGAGAGTGTGAGTGAGCATTGGAGGGAGGAGAGTGTGAGAGTGTGAGTGAGCACTGGAGGGAAGAGAGTGTGAGAGTGTGAGTGAGCATTGGAGGGAGGAGAGTGTGAGAGCGAGCGAGCCTGATTGCACTGCGCTCTACTGGGACCCCCTGCCCCTCCCTCTCCCTCTCTCCCTCCCTCTCTCCTTGTTTTCTCAGTATGCAGAAGGTCTTGTGATTATTCATTACCTGCACTGGACTGTAATCCTGCAACACTGTCACACTCTCTCTCTCCTGCTGTGCACTGGTGTGTACTGGTGTGTACTGGTGTGCACTGGTGTGCACTGGTGTGTACTGGTCCCAGTGCAGTGTTTATGGAGCCGCTCTGTGTCGGGGATGTGCTTCTGGATCTCGTCCCATCGAGAAGCAGAGTGTTCAGGAAGAGCCAGGAGAGGTTGGGGGTGAGAGAGAGAGAGAGAGAAACTGAGAGACAGAGAGAGATCAATGTGATAGAGAAACTCAGAGAGAGAGAGAACTGAGACAGAGAGATATCTATGTGATAGAGACACTCAGAGAGAGAGCGAGTTTGCTTCATTCTCTTGTAGTTTGCTTCGTTCTCCTGTAGTTTGCTTCGTTCTCTTGTAGTTTGCTTCGTTCTCTTGTAGTTTGCTTCGTTCTCTTGTAGTTTGCTTCGTTCTCCTGTAGTTTGCTTCGTTCTCCTGTAGTTTGCTTCGTTCTCCTGTAGTTTGCTTCGTTCTCCTGTAGTTTGCTTCGTTCTCTTGTAGTTTGCTTCGTTCTCTTGTAGTTTGCTTCGTTCTCCTGTAGTTTGCTTCGTTCTCCTGTAGTTTGCTTCGTTCTCCTGTAGTTTGCTTCGTTCTCTTGTAGTTTGCTTCGTTCTCTTGTAGTTTGCTTCGTTCTCCTGTAGTTTGCTTCGTTCTCCTGTAGTTTGCTTCGTTCTCCTGTAGTTTGCTTCGTTCTCTTGTAGTTTGCTTCGTTCTCTTGTAGTTTGCTTCGTTCTCTTGTAGTTTGCTTCGTTCTCCTGTAGTTTGCTTCGTTCTCTTGTAGTTTGCTTCGTTCTCTTGTAGTTTGCTTCGTTCTCCTGTAGTTTGCTTCGTTCTCCTGTAGTTTGCTTTGCTTTGTTCTCCTGTAGTTTTTCCAGCAGTTCCCACTGTGTTTGTTTGGGGATTACTCTGGTCTGCAGGTTGGGATTAGATGGATTATTCCAACAGAGCGGAACTGGCCGGCTGCTTAACCAGCTAATCGGGACTGAGGAATGTGAGGAGGCTAATCCTGATAAACAAGGAGATTAGCACGCACACACACACACACACACACACACACACACAAACACGCATGCATACACACAGACACACACACTTACTCTCACTCTGTCTGTGTTCCAGCTGACCGTCTACCTGGGAAAGAGAGACTTCGTGGATCATCTGGACCACGTGGACCCAGTCGGTGAGTCAACTGAACCAGCACCTTCTCTCTCTCTCTCTCGCTCTCTCTCTCGCTCTCTCTCGCTCTCTCTCTCTCTCTCTCTCTCTCTCTCTCCTCTGTTCCTGCAGGAAATGTAAACAGTCCCAGTGAGGCCTTCCAGTGCCGTTACCACGGCGACGAGTGCGTTGTGTAAACCCTTCCCTCTGGAAGCGCCTCAGCTGCGCTCATAATGACCTTTGTGCCCCGCCCACTGCCTCACCCCCAGGAGGACAATTAGCTGCTGTTTTACAAAACAAAAATGAACTAAAAAAAATGTTGTTGTTGTTATTTATTATTATTTATTTTTTTATTTTTTTAAGCAT
>NW_026708160.1:0-37500 GCF_902713425.1 Acipenser ruthenus | reverse complement strand
TGTGCGTGCGTGCGCTCCTCCTCCCATTAACTCTGTGTTTCCTCTCTCTCTCTCACAGTTCGACAGTATGCAGATATCTGTCTGTTCAGCACTGCCCAGTACAAGTGTCCTGTAGCCCAGACAGAGGCAGAGTGAGTTCTCCTCCCTTCCCTCTATCCCTCCATCTCGACAGCGAGAGGGGCATGCTGCTGGATGTAGTATTATTATCTTTATTATTATTATTATTATTATTATTATTATTATTATTATTAATAATAATATTACCGGTATTAGTGATACTGCTATAAGGAATACAGCTGGTACCTATTCTCTGCTTGTCTCCCTGTATATTGATCTCCCTGTGTATTGACCCCCCTCCCCCCCCTCTCTCTCTCTCTCCCCCCCTCTCTCTCTCCACCCCCTCACTCTCTCCCCCTCTCTCTCTCTCCACCCTCACTGTCTTCCCCTCTCCTCCCTCTCTCTCTCCCCCTCTCCTCCCTCTCTCTCTCCAGTGACCAGCTCGCTCCCAGCTCCACGTTCTGTAAGGTGTACACCCTCACACCCACACTGAACAACAACCGTGAGAAGAGGGGGCTGGCTCTCGACGGCAAGCTGAAGCACGAGGACACCAACCTGGCCTCCAGCACCAAGTGAGAGAGGGAGAGGGGAGACTGGAGGGGGGGGGGGAGCGGGGAGACTGGAGGGAGCGGGGAGACTGGAGGGAGCGGGGAGACTGGAGGGAGCGGGGAGGGGGGGAGCGGGGAGACTGGAGGGAGCGGGGAGGGAGGGGAGCGGGGAGACTGGAGGGAGCGGGGAGACTGGAGGGAGCGGGGAGGGGGGGAGCGGGGAGACTGGAGGGAGCGGGGAGGGAGGGGAGCGGGGAGACTGGAGGGAGCGGGGAGACTGGAGGGAGCGGGGAGGGGGGGGAGCGGGGAGACTGGAGGGAGCGGGGAGGGGGGGAGCGGGGAGACTGGAGGGAGCGGGAGCGGGGAGGGGGGGGAGCGGGGAGACTGGAGGGAGCGGGGAGACTGGAGGGAGCGGGGAGGGGGGGGGAGCGGGGAGACTGGAGGGAGCGGGGAGACGGGGGGGGTTCGGCATCACTTGAGCTTGTTTATTGAATTCCACATTTCAATAATGTCTCTCTCTCTCTCTCTCCAGAGTGAAGGAAGTTGCTAACAAGGAGATCCTGGGGATCCTCGTCTCCTACCGGGTCAAAGTGAAGCTGGTGGTGTCCCGCGGAGGGTGGGGCTTGGGGCTTGGGGCTCGGGGCTCGGGGGTGGGGGGTTGTGTTTTTGGGACTCTGTGCTGTACTGATGGTTGTTGTTGTTGGGTAACTCTGACCCTCTCCTTCCACAGGGATGCGTCCGTAGAGCTCCCCTTCATCCTCATGCACCCCAAACCCTCCGACCAGCCCCCCTCCTGCCCACAGTCAGGTAAGAGACACCTGTGTGTGTGTGTGTGTGTGTGTGTGTGTGTGTGTGTGTTGACGGGTCTAGGGGGTGTGTGTATTGACGGGTCTAGGGGGGGGTGTGTGTATTGACGGGTCTGGGGGGGTGGGTGTATTGACGGGTCTGGGGGGGTGGGTGCATTGACGGGTCTAGGGGGGGTGGGTGCATTGACGGGTCTAGGGGGGTGGGTGCATTGACGGGTCTAGGGGGGTGGGTGCATTGACGGGTCTAGGGGGGTGGGTGTATTGACGGGTCTGGGGGGGTGGGTGCATTGACGGGTCTGGGGGGGTGGGTGCATTGACGGGTCTAGGGGGTGGGTGCATTGACGGGTCTAGGGGGGGTGGGTGCATTGACGGGTCTAGGGGGGGTGGGTGCATTGACGGGTCTAGGAGGGGTGGGTGCATTGACGGGTCTAGGGGGTGGGTGCATTGACGGGTCTAGGAGGGGTGGGTGCATTGACGGGTCTAGGAGGGGTGGGTGCATTGACGGGTCTAGGGGGTGGGTGCATTGACGGGTCTAGGGGGGGTGGGTGCATTGACGGGTCTAGTGGGTGTGTATTGACGGGTCTGGGGGGGTGGGTGCATTGACGGGTCTAGGGGGTGGGTGCATTGACGGGTCTAGGGGGGTGGGTGCATTGACGGGTCTAGGGGGGTGGGTGTGTATTGACGGGTCTAGGGGGGTGGGTGTGTATTGACGGGTCTAGGGGGGTGGGTGTGTATTGACGGGTCTAGGGGGGTGGGTGTGTATTGACGGGTCTAGGGGGTGGGTGTATTGACGGGTCTAGGGGGGTGGGTGTGTATTGACGGGTCTAGGGGGGTGGGTGTGTATTGACGGGTCTAGGGGGTGGGTGTATTGACGGGTCTAGGGGGGTGGGTGTGTATTGACGGGTCTAGGGGGGTGTGTGTATTGACGAGTCTAGGGGGTGGGTGTATTGACGGGTCTAGGGGGGTGGGTGTATTGACGGGTCTAGGGGGTGTGTGTATTGACGGGTCTAGGGGGGGTGGGTGTATTGACGGGTCTGTGTGTTTTGTCTCTGCAGCGGTTCCAGAGTCAGACGCTCCGATCGACACAAACCTGATAGAGTTCGAGACAAAGTGAGTGTGTGTGTCTGTGTGTCTCTCTGTCTGTGTGTCTGTGTGTCTCTCTGTCTGTGTGTCTCTCTCTCTGTCTGTGTGTCTGTGTGTCTCTCTGTGTGGAGGAGCTCAGTTTCACTCTGTTTTGTCGTTTCTTTGCATGAACTCAATTCTCTCCCTCCCTTTCCTTCTGTGCTCCCCCCTCTCTCTCTGTGTTGCATGCTGTCTGTCTGAGGCGAGCAGCATGGAGCCCATCCTCCAGCCTTTCGAAATCGAAACTGCGCCGAGAGAGGTGCGCGCGCACACACACACACACACACTGACTCAGACACACACACACCGACGCTGACACGCACACGCAGGTTCACATGCAGAGCATAACAAGCTGATTGAGTCGCAGTTATTGATTAGTTCAGTCTATCAGTTAATGATGGAGGATTGAGCCTATGGGTTATTGATTGGTTCAGTTTCACATTGATCTCTCTCTCTCTCTCTATCACATTGATCTCTCTCTCTCTATCACACTGATCTCTCTCTCTCTCTCTCTCTCTCTCTCTCTCTCTCTCTGATCTCTCACATTCTTCTCTCAGTTTCTCTCCGGACGATGACATCGTGTTCGAGGATTTCGCTCGGCTGCGACTCAAAGGAATGAAGGATGATGACGACGACCACTTCTGCTGAGGCCCCGCCCCCTGAGGGTGTGGCTTCGGGTGTGAGCATTCCAAGAGGGCGGGTCCATGCAACCACAGGCCCCGCCCACAAGAGCCAACACCACCTCCGAGAAGACAGGACAAAAAAAATAATAATCATCTTCATCTTCTTCTCTACATTCGTGTGTCCGGCGTAACTTTATAGAACGTTTATATAGACTAACAGCGAGGGGGAGAGAATCTAGAATATTAACATTAATATTATTACTGTTATAATTATAAAACAAAACCTGCCCAACAACCAGGAGAACGAGAATCACATGGAGACAGGAGCTCAGATCATTTATTATTATTATTATAGGAATTCTAATCTTGTTGTTCTTGTTTGTTTTAAAGGGTCGAGACTAACCGCGTTACTTTCTGCTCTATTTATAACGGAATGTCAGTTCTGGGTTTTATTGTGGTTTGCTGCAGTTTTTACTTTTTGCATCCTGCGGGGGGCGCTAATGTTCACGTTCGAGATGTAATACCCGAAAGTTTTTAAATTCGCTGGTAAATGAAAGTCTACCACCTTACAATAAATTATAATCTCTTGATCCCCACACCCCTTTTTTTTTCTTTTAAATCCCAGATTTTAGTTTGAATATTTGATCGAGTGTCATTTAGGAATTGAAAGAAAGGGAGCTGACCCCAACGCTGAGTAGAAGACACTCCTCCCATAGAGAGAGAGAGAGAGAGAGAGAGAGAGAGAGAGAGGAGGGGAGAGGAGGGGGGGGGGGAGGGAGGGAGGAGGAGGGGGGAGGGGGGGGGGAGGGAGGAGAGGAGGGGGGAGGAGAGGAGGGGGAGGGGGGAGGAGAGGAGGGGGGAGGGGGGAGGGGGGAGGGGGGAGGAGAGGAGGGAGAGGAGGGGGAGGAGGGAGGAGGGGGGAGGAGGGGGGGAGGGGGGAGGGGGAGGGGGGAGGGGGGGGGAGGAGAGGAGGGGGGAGGGGGGAGGAGAGGAGAGGAGGGGGGGAGGAGAGGAGGGGGGGGGGCGTGTAATCAACGCTTTCAATAGGAATCATATCAATTGTTATTAATTATAAGCCACAAATCCTGCATAACCATGAAGCATCTGAGCGTGGCTTCGTGGTTTTATAATTAACAATTTATATGAAATATCAAAAGACAGCAACACAGGAGACACAAGGAGCAGCAAACCACAGTAAACTGAGGAGAGTCTGAACCCCGGCGTAGCGAGCGTCGCTCCCACGAGACGTCGTTCTGAACCCCAGCGTAGCGAGCGTCGCTCCCACGAGACGTCGTTCTGAACCCCAGCATAGCGAGCGTCGCTCCCACGAGACGTCGTTCTGAACCCCAGCATAGCGAGCGTCGCTCCCACGAGACGTCGTTCTGAACCCCAGCATAGCGAGCGTCGCTCCCACGAGACGTCGTTCTGAACCCCAGCATAGCGAGCGTCGCTCCCACGAGACATCGTTCTGAACCCCAGCATAGCGAGCATCGCTCCCACGAGACGTCGTTCTGAACCCCAGCATAGCGAGCGTCGCTCCCAGTGGAAACGCTCGTCATCGAACCCCTTTCACTTTCTTTTGGAGTTTGTAACACAGGAAAAAAAATCAATCAAATCTGGTGTATCGAGCCAGACTGAGAAACCTACTCAACCCGAAACTACTGCGACCTGATCATTTAGAGAGAGACAGGCAGACAGACAGACATACAGACAGGAGGGCAGGCAGGCAGGCAGACAGACAGACAGGCAGACGGGCGCTGGGTTAAATAACCGAGAGGGGGAGATGCTGTGCGAGAGAATCGTTCTTTTAGTCGAGAATTTGTTTAATGTTGCTTCTTCATTTTGTACCGCATTTTAGAAAATGTAAAAAATAAATAAATAAAAAAAATGAAACAAGTGCCCAATGATCCGAGTGTCTCTGAGGTTTCATTTTCAAGTGCCCAATGATCCGAGTGTCTCCGAGGTTTCATTTTCAAGTGCCCAACGATCCGAGTGTCTCCGAGGTTTCATCTTCAAGTGCCCAATGATCCGAGTGTCTCTGAGGTTTCATTTTCAAGTGCCCAATGATCCGAGTGTCTCTGAGGTTTCATTTTCAAGTGCCCAATGATCCGAGTGTCTCCGAGGTTTCATTCTCTCGTGGAGTTTTGAAAATTGTGTGTTTTTTTTGTTTAAGTATTCCAGGGACTGGCGTGAACAAAACACTCCTGCATGACATTTGTAAGCAAAATAATTCAAAAGTATTTATTTTGTTACAATACACAATTAGATTTTATTATAGAGTTAAAAACAGAAAGACCGGCTTCAGCCTTCCCTCGTCACAGCTCAGGTCATGAAGCGCTGATCAGCCTGCTCACAGTGGGGCTCTTCTGTTTCCAGGGAGCGGTGCTTCACACAGACAGGGGGCAGCACTGAGCTGAGGGGCCAAGAAGAGGTGCAGTATGAGAGAGAGCAAGCGAGTACAGAGAGAGAGAGGAGTACAGACACTGACACACACACACACACACACACACACACACACAGAGTACAGAGACACACACAGAGTGAGTACAGAGACACACACACACAGGAAGGGAGTGCAAGGCAGTGGGCTGGCCCTCAGTTTACCTGGCTTTGACTGCAGTCTCCTTTGTAGTTTCATTACCAGTTTACACCACCTGAGAGAGAGGAGGAGGGGAGAGAGGTTCATTATCGCTCCTAACACGAACACACACACCCCCTCTCCTCGCCTCCCACCTCTCCTGTATCTCGTTCTGTTCATTCATTCTCTCCGCCTCTCCTCTCTTCTCCTCCACTATCTGCTGCAGTAGTCTGCTGTTCTCTCGCTCGGCCCGGCTGAGTCCCGCCTCCAGCTCCGCATGGGCCAATCGCAGTGCGGCGTGCTCCACTGACAGGCGCTCAAGCTCCACCTCTCTCTCACACAGCCCCGCCTCCAGAGCGGACGCTCGGCGTGAGAGAGAGACTGCGTCACCACGGCAACGAGACAGTCTGGGAGAGAGGAGGGAAGGAGAGAGAGAGAATTATAAATAAATAACTGATTTTTTTCACTTATAAGAAGTGATTTTTTTTTTTTTTTTTTTTTTTTTTACAGTCAGCACTCAGATACACGTCAGTCGCGTTTTACCGTCCTTGTGTCACACGCGATTTCCGACTCCGTCACCAGTCCGCTTGATCTTTAGAGGATTATCGGACACAGACCGCATTTTTATTTTTTATTATTTTTTAAATCCACATGCGCAGTTTAGTCCGCGTGCATTTACAGTGCGAGCGAGTTTCACCGAAAATGCAATCAACAAAAAAGCGAACACGAACGGCGATTCCTGCGAATGTGAAGCGAGAGATCTGCCTTTTCCACGAGCAAAACCCGAAAGCATCCAGGGACTGCGTCATCCGACACGTGTTTAAAGGGCACAGACTGGCTCTGGGTCGGTCAACTATTTCCGACATCTTAAAAGAAAAAGAGAAGTGGCTGTTTCGTTTACCCACGGACACGTCCACGAAGGCGAGGACCCCGCAGCAGCAGCGCCTGGAAGATGCGCTGTTTCTGTGGTTCAGCGAAGCCAGGGCCCGAGCAATGCCGGTCAGCGATGAGATTCTCATCACAAAAGCGAAATCCGTGGGGGAGAGGCTAGGGGTGCCGGAGACTTTCTCTTATTCAGTCGGCTGGCTTCAGAGATTTAAACAGCGTCGCAAAATCCGTTTTTATAAACGCCACGGGCGGGCTGCGAGCGAGGGGGGCGCAGCTGTGACTGACGCTCGTAGAGTTTTAAAGGCTTTTCTGCGTGGTTATGACCTGAATGATATTTACAGCATGGACGAGTCTGGGCTGTTTTTTCGAATGGAACCGAATGCAGCCCTCGGTCCCGTGTCCGGAAAGAAGAGAAACACACAAAGGCTTACCGTAGCGTTGTGTGTGAACGCACTGGGCACGGACAAACGGAAGCCGCTCGTCGTTTGGGAATGCAAGCGCCCGCATTGCTTTGAAAGGGACTTTGATCCTAACCGCGTTTGCTGTTGGCGCTGGAACGAAAACGCCCGGATGACGGCTTTGCTCTTTGAAGAATGGCTTCAGGAGTTTGACAGGTCGATGCGTGTCCGAAACAGACACGTTGTTCTGCTGCTTCACAGCACACCAGCGCACAAAAACACCGCGGAGCAGCTGACCAACGTGTCCCTGCGCTTTCTACCCCCCGACACAACCTCCGCAATCCAGCCTCTGGATGCAGGAATCATACGGAACTTCAGAGCGCTGTACCGCCGCCAGCAGCTGCAGCACTACGTGCGCTGTGTGGACGCTGGCAAACCTCAAGACGTAAATATCAAGGAGGCGCTTTATTTAGTCCGAGACAGTTGGCAACAAGTTAGCGCCGCAACCATATCCAACTGCTGGAGACACTGCGACATACTGCCGACCCACCCAGAACCTGCTGGACCCGGTTCCGAAGAGGCCAATACAACTGCAGAGGTGATCAGATCCATTTCTGAAATTCTTACACGCCTGCCTGGCACCGCTGGGGTGACGCCCGACAGCATCCTCAGGGCCGATGAAGACGCGCCAATCAGCGAAACACTGGCCGATGACGGCTTTGTTGAACTAGCCCGGCATTGTGCTCCAGATTCAGCGAGCGAGACGCAGGACGTGGATGACAGGGCTCCCCCGAGACCAGCGACAGCGAGAGAAGCCCGTCGGGGGCTCGAGTCGGCACTGGCTTATGCAGAGCAAAACCCAGACTTGTTTGGAATCGGAGAAATCGATTGCATTCGAGGCCTCATAAAAAAGACAGCAGCTGTTGGGCACCAGAATGCACGCCAAACAACACTGTGTGAATACTTCAGACAGTAACTAGATACCTGAATGCAGTTTAATAAACACTGTGTGAATACTTCAGACAGTAACTAGATACCTGAATGCAGTTTAATAAACACTGTGTGAATACTTCAGACAGTAACTAGATACCTGAATGCAGTTTAATAAACACTGTGTGAATACTTCAGACAGTAACTAGATACCTGAATGCAGTTTAATAAACACTGTGTGAATACTTCAGACAGTAACTAGATACCTGAATGCAGTTTAATAAACACTGTGTGAATACTTCAGACAGTAACTAGATACCTGAATGCAGTTTAATAAACACTGTGTGAATACTTCAGACAGTAACTCGATACCTGAATGCAGTTTAATAAACACTGTGTGAATACTTCAGGACAGTAACTAGATACCTGAATGCAGTTTAATAAACACTGTGTGAATACTTCAGACAGTAACTAGATACCTGAATGCAGTTTAATAAACACTGTGTGAATACTTCAGACAGTAACTCGATACCTGAATGCAGTTTAATAAACACTGTGTGAATACTTCAGACAGTAACTAGATACCTGAATGCAGTTTAATAAACACTGTGTGAATACTTCAGACAGTAACTAGATACCTGAATGCAGTTTAATAAACACTGTGTGAATACTTCAGACAGTAACTAGATACCTGAATGCAGTTTAATAAACACTGTGTGAATACTTCAGACAGTAACTAGATACCTGAATGCAGTTTAATAAACACTGTGTGAATACTTCAGACAGTAACTAGATACCTGAATGCACGCCAAACAACACTGTGTGAATACTTCAGACAGTAACTCGATACCTGAATGCAGTTTAATAAACACTGTGTGAATACTTCAGACAGTAACTAGATACCTGAATGCAGTTTAATAAACACTGTGTGAATACTTCAGACAGTAACTCGATACCTGAATGCAGTTTAATAAACACTGTGTGAATACTTCAGACAGTAACTAGATACCTGAATGCAGTTTAATAAACACTGTGTGAATACTTCAGACAGTAACTAGATACCTGAATGCAGTTTAATAAACACTGTGTGAATACTTCAGACAGTAACTAGATACCTGAATGCAGTTTAATAAACACTGTGTGAATACTTCAGACAGTAACTAGATACCTGAATGCACGCCAAACAACACTGTGTGAATACTTCAGACAGTAACTAGATACCCGAATGCAGTTTAATAAACACTGTGTGAATACGTCAGACAGTAACGTTGTACTGGAATGTTTTGTGCACAGTTTAATAAACCGGTGATAAATATATCATTTTTTGTGTTTTATAGCCTTTTATCGAGCACAGTGGTGCGGTTTTCGATATCGTTTCGATTCTGTTTTTTTCGGGATCTTTTCCTAACATTTTGATTTCATTTTGCGGTTGCGTCGCATTGTGGGATTGTATACCCCGCTATCGCACAGTACCTGCCGTCTTGAAAACGCATTGCCGCGCAGCAACGCGAATACAGGACTGCTCTGAAGCGAAATACTTGTGTTCAAATACACGGTATCAACAAAACCGACTCGAGCACATCTGAGTGGCAGCCGCCTATCTGAACACAGTATTTGCAGCTCTGTATCTGTCCCTGGAAACGGACGAGGGTTTGAATGGCCAGAATGAAATGATTTACGTCACACTCTTTTAACGTCACGTGAGTCTGAACGGTACAGGGTCGGATACGCTGCGTGAGAACCGCCTGCAAAACAATGAAAGTGAATGCGGCCGTCGGAAACTCAGGCTGTCAACTCAGCAGGGTATAGGGAGGTAACAATAATAATAATAATAATAATAATAATAATCCTGTAACTCACTGTGAGTGACAGCACTGGATGGCTTCATCCTTCAGCTGCAGAACAGAGTGGAGCTCAGAGAGGCTTCGAGTGAGCTGAGAGAGGGGGAGGGAATTAACATGAGCGGTGAATATTAATATCAGTATAGCGACTGTCGCAGTGAACAAACTATACAAAATATACACTGACTGACCCTGACCCCCCCCCCCCCCCCCCCCCCACACACACACCCACCCACCCACACACACCAGAGCAGTCTGTCTGCCTGCCTCACCTGTTCTTGAGCCAGCCTGCTCTCCCGCAGCTCCAGCTGCAGTCTGATTGGCTCTTCCAGAAATTCAACCCACTTCTTCAACACAGACTCTTGATTACCCTCGGGCCTGAGGGATGGAGAGATGGATGGAGAGGGAGAGGGAGAGGGAGAGGGGGATGAGCAGTTCACATGAGAGACACATTGCTGCACACCACAGATGTATTATAATGATGATGTTTTGTATCTCGAGTACCTGTGCTGGGCTCTGATTTCCTCCCATAGAGAGCCCCGCAGAGCCAGCCTCGCCTGCAGCTTACTGTCTGCAAACCAGCAGAGAGGAGGAAAGAGGGTAGTGGAGAAATAGTGAGCAGAGAGAGAGAGAGAATGTTAAAATGACACCGAGGCGGAGCAGCAGGGATGTGCGCTGTGGATCACTGCTGCCCTCTAGCGGGGAAATGTCGCTACTGCAAGACACAAACGACAGAGCCGTACAGTCTGCGTGCGCAGGTTCCCTACAGACTTTCTATTCTGTCTAACAGCCCGTATAGATGACCTGTACTCATATATTTAAAACACGCGACTCGTAGTAGAGACTTCCAAATTAAAACGATGCATTTAGGAAGGGGTTCAAACATGTATAATACGTCATGTAAAAGTTTGTGAAAAAAATATAAATTATAAATATATTTATTATGTGTCCAAAACTGCTTCAAATGTGTGTCTTTACATAAAAGGATTCAACTTCAATAATAAAAAATAAAAACGAAATACAAACAAAGCCGATTTCCACTCACAGTTCTGCACCAGGCTGCTGATTTCTTTCTGTCTCGCGTCCCGTTTCTGCAGTCTGACTCGGATTTCGTCTTTCCAACAATTATCCATTTTTCGGATTTGTGACCAAAAAAAAAAAAAAAAGACTTCTCGAACCTCAACTTTTATTTAAAAAAAACCGGTAAAGCACTTCCGGGATCAATCATGCATCAACTCGCCTGGAGAACCGTGGGAGTTGTAGTTTAATTTATAATAATAATAATAATAATAATAATAATAATAATAATAATAATAATAATAATAATAATAATAATAATAATGACTAAAAGTTTAATAGCTAAATGGATACAGACGACTGGTTGTTTGTTTTAAATTTCGCGCGTTTTGTCCCTGCCTTCGTGGGAAGAGGTTTGTCCCTCGCTGGTTCCCGTCTCTTGTGACCGGAAGTGTGGGCTGCTGGATAGCGCACGAGAGTTAAAGAACAGGTTTGGAAAAATAAATATTAATAATAATAATTTAACAAAAAACCAGTGAAACAAATAAATAACCCCATGAATAAACAATGGCGAGTGTCCGTCGGCAGAATGGATTTAGTAAAACTCTTCAGGGGTATTTAGTTTTGACGTTTCATGAGAGATTGAGAAATCTCACATTGGTAATAATAATAATAATAATAATAATAATAATAATCGTGTGACTCGCTGTGAGTGTCAGCACTGGGTGGCTTCATCCTTCAGCTGCAGAGAGCTCAATAATAAACGTGACGTTTCTTCAATGAATAATAATTCCTAGCTGGGTTTATTAAGAAATGTCGCATTGTTTCCATGCGGGTCCGTTTTTCGTGAAGTATCTGTGAAAACTAAAAGCGGCGTGTAATTCAATCTCTTAAGGTCACATTCTTCAGCAGCTTGCATTCGACTTTATGAAGCACAGCGAGTTCATCTCTCTCTCTCTCTCTCTCTCTCTCTCTCTCTCTCTCCCCTCTCTCTCTCTCTCTCTCTCTCTCTCGTTTTCAGACGGGTGATTACACAGCACTGAGAGAGCCGGACAGCCTCCCTGTGAGGAGAGAGGCGGAGAGAGACACAGGGTGTCATGGCTAATGATCGTCTACGCTCGCTGGAGGAGGTGGAGAAGGAGATTGGAGTGGTGCTGCAGTGTGCGGGTCAGTGTGACATCACTGGGGGGGGGAGTGACATCGCTGGGGGGAGAGTGACATCGCTGGGGGGGGAGAGTGACATCGCTGGGGGGGAGAGTGACATCGCTGCCTGGTTTTCCTAACCTGCTGAATCCCATGTCCCCCCCCCCCGACAGGGAATATCATCCTGGAGCTCTCGAAGGAGAAGCACAACGCCTCCCTGCTGGACAGACAGCTGAGCCAATTCACTGGCTGTGTGAGCCGAGTGGAGAGCGAGCTGTCCGGGCAGATCCGCTACCTGACTCAGGTACAGAGTGTGTGCACTGATCCACACACACAGAGGGTATGCACACTGATCCACACACACAGAGGGTGTGCACTGATCCACACACACAGAGGGTATGCACTGATCCACACACACAGAGGGTATGCACTGATCCACACACACAGAGGGTGTGCACTGATCCACACACACAGAGGGTATGCACTGATCCACACACACAGAGGGTATGCACTGATCCACACACACAGAGGGTATGCACTGATCCACACACACAGAGGGTGTGCACTGATCCACACACACAGAGGGTATGCACTGATCCACACACACAGAGGGTATGCACTGATCCACACACACAGAGGGTATGCACTGATCCACACACACAGAGGGTATGCACTGATCCACACACACAGAGGGTATGCACTGATCCACACACACAGAGGGTGTGCACTGATCCACACACACAGAGGGTGTGCACTGATCCACACACACAGAGGGTGTGCACTGATCCACACACACAGAGGGGATGCACACTGATCCACACACACAGAGGGGATGCACTGATCCACACACACAGAGGGTATGCACTGATCCACACACACACACACACTGTGACTCTGTGTTGTATTGGTGTTCTGGTTCCTCAGTGGTGTGACTCTCGTTGATGGTGATTTTTCTAGTTGATTTATCAGTGTATATACTATTAATTTCTCTGCCTGCCTGTGTGTGTTTCTCAATGGTGCTGTTCCTCTCCTCCCCACCAGGTGGCGACAGGGCAGCCCCACGAAGGCTCCACCTACTCGGCTCGCAAGGACTGTCAGATGGCTCTGAACCGAGTGGAGTATGCCAGACTCAAACTGGGAGAACTGGGACAGACCTGTGAGCGGCTACTGGACCCGCAGACCTAGTGACCCCCCCACTCACACACGCGCACGCACACACACACACTCCCCCCTCACGCACGCACGCACACACACACTCCCCCATCGAGGGGCGAGTGTGAGTTTCTAACTCTGGGCTCCTACCTGGTTATTTCAATAATAAATCCTAATTCTGGTCCATGTGGTTGAATAAGGAGGCAACGGGACAATTTCAAGAAAATGAAAATTATTTCTTTATTATTTTTTTAATCTTTCATGGAAGTTACAGCTCCAGTGCTGCAATTATTAAAAAAAAAATTAAAAACTTTTTTTTTTTGCAGTTGTTTGTTAAGAGTTTTGTCTGGCAGAATAACACACGACAGCAGTAAACTTTACTGTGATAAGGAATGCTGTGGCATCCACTGCTGAGGATTTTGCAGTTCTAAGTAACTAAAGGGACCTTTGTTTGCTGGACCTGCTAATGAAACGCTGCTGGATCTGCTAATGAAACGCTGCTGGACCTGCTAATGAAACGCTGCTGGATCTGCTAATGAAACGCTGCTGGACCTGCTAATGAAACGCTGCTGGACCTGCTAATGAAACGCTGCTGGATCTGCTAATGAAACGCTGCTGGATCTGCTAATGAAACGCTGCTGGACCTGCTAATGAAACGCTGCTGGATCTGCTAATGAAACGCTGCTGGATCTGCTAATGAAACGCTGCTGGACCTGCTAATGAAACGCTGCTGGATCTGCTAATGAAACGCTGCTGGACCTGCTAATGAAACGCTGCTGGATCTGCTAATGAAACGCTGCTGGATGTGCTAATGAAACGCTGCTGGACCTGCTAATGAAACGCTGCTGGATCTGCTAATGAAACGCTGCTGGACCTGCTAATGAAACGCTGCTGGATCTGCTAATGAAACGCTGCTGGATCTGCTAATGAAACGCTGCTGGATCTGCTAATGAAACGCTGCTGGACCTGCTAATGAAACGCTGCTGGACCTGCTAATGAAACGCTGCTGGATCTGCTAATGAAACGCTGCTGGATCTGCTAATGAAACGCTGCTGGATCTGCTAATGAAACGCTGCTGGATCTGCTAATGAAACGCTGCTGGACCTGCTAATGAAACGCTGCTGGACCTGCTAATGAAACGCTGCTGGATCTGCTAATGAAACGCTGCTGGACCTGCTAATGAAACGCTGCTGGACCTGCTAATGAAACGCTGCTGGATCTGCTAATGAAACGCTGCTGGATCTGCTAATGAAACGCTGCTGGACCTGCTAATGAAACGCTGCTGGATCTGCTGCTAATGAAACGCTGCTGGATCTGCTAATGAAACGCTGCTGGATCTGCTAATGAAACGCTGCTGGATCTGCTAATGAAACGCTGCTGGACCTGCTAATGAAACGCTGCTGGATCTGCTAATGAAACGCTGCTGGACCTGCTAATGAAACGCTGCTGGATCTGCTAATGAAACGCTGCTGGACCTGCTAATGAAACGCTGCTGGATCTGCTAATGAAACGCTGCTGGATCTGCTAATGAAACGCTGCTGGACCTGCTAATGAAACGCTGCTGGATCTGCTAATGAAACGCTGCTGGACCTGCTAATGAAACGCTGCTGGACCTGCTAATGAAACGCTGCTGGACCTGCTAATGAAACGCTGCTGGATCTGCTAATGAAACGCTGCTGGATCTGCTAATGAAACGCTACTGGACCTGCTAATGAAACGCTGCTGGATGTGCTAATGAAACGCTGCTGGATCTGCTAATGAAACGCTGCTGGATGTGCTAATGAAACGCTGCTGGATCTGCTAATGAAACGCTGCTGGACCTGCTAATGAAACACTGCTGGATCTGCTGCTAATGAAACGCTGCTGGACCTGCTAATGAAACGCTGCTGGACCTGCTAATGAAACGCTGCTGGATCTGCTAATGAAACGCTGCTGGATCTGCTAATGAAACGCTGCTGGATCTGCTAATGAAACGCTGCTGGACCTGCTAATGAAACACTGCTGGATCTGCTGCTAATGAAACGCTGCTGGACCTGCTAATGAAACGCTGCTGGATCTGCTAATGAAACGCTGCTGGATCTGCTAATGAAACGCTGCTGGACCTGCTAATGAAACGCTGCTGGATCTGCTAATGAAACGCTGCTGGATCTGCTAATGAAACGCTGCTGGATCTGCTAATGAAACGCTGCTGGATCTGCTAATGAAACGCTGCTGGATCTGCTAATGAAACGCTGCTGGATCTGCTAATGAAACGCTGCTGGACCTGCTAATGAAACACTGCTGGATCTGCTGCTAATGAAACGCTGCTGGACCTGCTAATGAAACGCTGCTGGATCTGCTAATGAAACGCTGCTGGATCTGCTAATGAAACGCTGCTGGATCTGCTGATGAAACGCTGCTGGATCTGCTAATGAAACGCTGCTGGACCTGCTAATGAAACGCTGCTGGACCTGCTAATGAAACGCTGCTGGATCTGCTAATGAAACGCTGCTGGACCTGCTAATGAAACGCTGCTGGATCTGCTAATGAAACGCTGCTGGACCTGCTAATGAAACGCTGCTGGATCTGCTAATGAAACGCTGCTGGATCTGCTAATGAAACGCTGCTGGACCTGCTAATGAAACGCTGCTGGACCTGCTAATGAAACGCTGCTGGATCTGCTAATGAAACGCTGCTGGACCTGCTAATGAAACGCTGCTGGATCTGCTAATGAAACGCTGCTGGATCTGCTAATGAAACGCTGCTGGACCTGCTAATGAAACGCTGCTGGATCTGCTAATGAAACGCTGCTGGATGTGCTAATGAAACGCTGCTGGACCTGCTAATGAAACGCTGCTGGATCTGCTAATGAAACACTGCTGGATCTGCTAATGAAACGCTGCTGGACCTGCTAATGAAACGCTGCTGGATCTGCTAATGAAACGCTGCTGGACCTGCTAATGAAACGCTCTCTCTCTCTGAGCCTGTTTATACAAAGCTATTGCTGGAAGGAAGACTTTGTTAATTATCCGTGGAAAATTCACGTGGAACTGTTCTAAACTCGCTTCATCGAAATTATACTCCAGTATCTCACCTGCATCAGAGAGCACCACGTGCGTCCCTTTAATGTCTCCAAGAATCCACATGGTGTATTGCAACTGAAACATGAACCCTTCTTTGATGCCCTTGCCTTTGAGGGTAAGGCACTTGTCTCTCTTGTCGATGTGCACCATTATTCTCTCGCCCTCGTGCTCGAACACGATGCACTCGCGTGCCGTCAGACAGGTGAAGTCCGCGTGCTGGCAGTTGTCAATGAAGGTTACTTCAGAGTCGGATTCGATTTGTTTTTTCACCTCATCTACGGTCTTGCCTTCCTTCTTAGCTAAGGACTGAGCCGTGTGCTCCAGCCACTTCTTGAAGGCTTTGTTCCAACACTCTTCCTCGGCCGCCTTGTCTTTTCGTGCTCTTGCTTTTGCTCTGGTTTGTTTTTTCGCTCCCTTCTCGCTCTGTTGGTTCCCCTCTTCGCTCTCGCCAGTAGCAGGAATCCCAGCCCAGTTGCTGCTGTAGGGAAGTGTTCCTGTTGGCTGCTGCTGCCCGGCCTCGTGGTTTAGTTGAAGGGAGGGCTCTGCTGGCTGCTGCTGCCCAGCCTCGTGGTTTAGTTGAAGGGAGGGCTCTGCTGGCTGCTGCTGCCCGGCCTCGTGGTTTAGTTGAAGGGAGGGCTCTGCTGGCTGCTGCTGCCTGGCCTCGTGGTTTAGTTGAAGGGAGGGATCTGCTGGCTGCTGCTGCCCGGCCTCGTGGTTTAGTTGAAGGGAGGGCTCTGCTGGCTGCTGCTGCCCGGCCTCGTGGTTTAGTTGAAGGGAGGGCTCTGCTGGCTGCTGCTGCCCAGCCTCGTGGTTTAGTTGAAGGGAGGGCTCTGCTGGCTGCTGCTGCCCGGCCTCGTGGTTTAGTTGAAGGGAGGGCTCTGCTGGCTGCTGCTGCCCGACCTCGTGGTTTAGTTGAAGGGAGGGCTCTGCTGGCTGCTGCTGCCCGGCCTCGTGGTTTAGTTGAAGGGCGGGATCCTGCGTTTGCTCCCGGGAGTTGATTCTCTCCATGCGCTCCGCTGAAGGAGCGAGCTGTCCCACCGGGATTTCAGTGCTTTCCTCCTTAAGCTGCGTTTGTGCAGAAAGCTCTCCCCCTGCTGCACTGTCACTGTCATAAATCCCTTCTTTTGGGATCATCATCATCCTGGCACGGGGAGCTGGTCCTGTTTGCAGCCCCTGGCTCAGCTCCCTGTCCTCTCTCTCTTCTGGTAGATGATTCTTTCTCAGATCCTCCTCCAAGGGGGGTGCTGGTGCTGGTTGGGTCAGGGTGCTGGAGCTTCTGGAATCTTCAGTGTTCATACTTGAAAAGTAGCCACTTGAATCCCAGCCGTCCCCTCCTGTCTCATCAACTTCCACTCTGCCCCGCTCAGCAGCCTTACCAACTTTTTCAAAGAGAAAAGATTCAACCTCTGACCAAGGGAACTTCGACTGACTAACGAATCTCCCAAAGTCTTTATTGATTTTCCGTGCTTTTCCACAATTCCAATCGAGGCATTTTTTTAACTTCATCGATTTCAGTTTTTCTTTCTTCTCCTGCAGTCCGTCTTCATTGTCCAGCAGCCCTATTAAAGATTCCCGGTTCCTGTCTGCGTATTCCTCCATCTTGGAAAGACTGTATTCCGCTGCAAGCAAAAGATATTGAAAATGAAGGAATATACATCAACCCTGACTCGTGTGAAACACAGAGGATTAGATTCTGACTCCTTCGTGTGAAACACAGAGGATTAGATTCGGACTCCTTCGTGTGAAACACAGAGGATTAGATTCTGACTCCTTCGTGTGAAACACAGAGGATTAGACCCCTGGTCTCTCCAGCAACTCAGCTGTCTGCATCTTGGGTTTCATCTAAAATGTTTCTTACTCAAGGCGGGTCCAGAGTCCACTGCGTCTTCTGGTTCTGGTTCTGACAGCAGTTTGGGTTTTTTCTTTTCTACATGAAAAATGCAATTAAGGAAAGAAACGTCACCTTGTGTCCTTGCCTCTATTTAAACATTGAAGGGGGCTGGACGCTTTGATTCACATTGAAGTAACAAACAGCTGCACACACTAACGTGTTTCTATTGCACACTAACATGTTTATATTGCACACTAACATGTTTATATTGCACACACTAACGTGTTTATATTGCACACTAACATGTTTCTATTGCACACACTAACGTGTTTATATTGCACACTAACATGTTTCTATTGCACACACTAACATGTTTATATTGCACACACTAACATGTTTATATTGCACACACTAACATGTTTCTATTGCACACACTAACGTGTTTATATTGCACACACTAACGTGTTTATATTGCACACACTAACGTGTTTATATTGCACACACTAACATGTTTATATTGCACACACTAACGTGTTTATATTGCACACACTAACATGTTTATATTGCACACACTAACATGTTTATATTGCACACACTAACGTGTTTATATTGCACACACTAACGTGTTTATATTGCACACTAACGTGTTTCTATTGCACACACTAACATGTTTATATTGCACACACTAACATGTTTCTATTGCACACTAACGTGTTTCTATTGCACACACTAACATGTTTATATTGCACACACTAACGTGTTTATATTGCACACACTAACATGTTTATATTGCACACACTAACATGTTTCTATTGCACACACTAACGTGTTTATATTGCACACTAACGTGTTTATATTGCACACAAACATGTTTATATTGCACACACTAACATGTTTCTATTGCACACTAACATGTTTATATTGCACACTAACGTGTTTATATTGCACACACTAACGTGTTTCTATTGCACACTAACATGTTTATATTGCACACTAACGTGTTTATATTGCACACACTAACATGTTTATATTGCACACTAACGTGTTTATATTGCACACTAACGTGTTTATATTGCACACACTAACGTGTTTATATTGCACACTAACGTGTTTCTGTTGCACACATTAACGTGTTTCTGTTGCACACACTAACATGTTTATACTGAGGCATCTGAAGGGGTGTATCAGTAACTTCTGCGCTTAACAAAACGAGAGTCATCATGACAATTGAGTTCAAGAAAACATTTCAATAACAGGTCGATGCTACAGTTAAAAATGCTCCCAAAAAAACTACAAAGTAGCCTATCCTCAAATGGCACTTAATGGATTCAAAGCTGTATTTCTGTCCCGACGGGACTCTGAACCTACCCGGCTCCTCTTCATGATCCATTTCCTTTCTCTTCTCTGCAGCTGAAAGGAAAGAGGGAATCTACATGTCACTACAATCACACTGAATATACATGTCACTACAATCACACTGAATATACAGGTCACTACAATCACACTGAATCTACATGTCACAGCAATCACACTGAATCTACAGGTCACTACAATCACACTGTGAATATACATGTCACTACAATCACACTGAATCTACATGTCACTACAATCACACTGTGAATATACATGTCACTACAATCACACTGAATATACAGGTCACTACAATCACACTGAATCTACATGTCACTACAATCACACTGAATATACAGGTCACTACAATCACACTGAATCTACATGTCACTACAATCACACTGAATATACATGTCACTACAATCACACTGAATATACATGTCACTACAATCACACTGTGAATATACAGGTCACTACAATCACACTGAATCTACATGTCACTACAATCACACTGAATCTACATGTCACAGCAGTCACACTGAATATACAGGTCACTACAATCACACTGAATCTACATGTCACTACAATCACACTGAATATACAGGTCACTACAATCACACTGAATCTACATGTCACTACAATCACACTGAATCTACATGTCACTACAATCACACTGAATATACATGTCACTACAATCACACTGAATCTACATGTCACAGCAGTCACACTGAATATACAGGTCACTACAATCACACTGAATCTACATGTCACTACAATCACACTGAATATACAGGTCACTACAATCACACTGAATCTACATGTCACTACAATCACACTGAATATACAGGTCACTACAATCACACTGAATATACAGGTCACTACAATCACACTGAATCTACATGTCACTACAATCACACTGAATATACAGGTCACTACAATCACACTGAATCTACATGTCACTACAATCACACTGAATCTACATGTCACTGCAATCACACTGAATATACAGGTCACTACAATCACACTGAATATACATGTCACTACAATCACACTGAATCTACATGTCACAGCAGTCACACTGAATATACAGGTCACTACAATCACACTGAATCTACATGTCACTACAATCACACTGAATCTACATGTCACTACAATCACACTGAATATACATGTCACAGCAGTCACACTGAATATACAGGTCACTACAATCACACTGAATATACAGGTCACTACAATCACACTGAATATACAGGTCACTACAATCACACTGTGAATCTACATGTCACTACAATCACACTGAATATACATGTCACTACAATCACACTGAATATACATGTCACTACAATCACACTGAATCTACATGTCACTACAATCACACTGAATATACAGGTCACTACAATCACACTGAATATACAGGTCACTACAATCACACTGAATCTACAGGTCACTACAATCACACTGAATATACAGGTCACTACAATCACACTGAATCTACATGTCACTGCAATCACACTGAATATACAGGTCACTACAATCACACTGAATCTACATGTCACAGCAGTCACACTGAATATACAGGTCACTACAATCACACTGAATCTACATGTCACTACAATCACACTGAATATACAGGTCACTACAATCACACTGAATCTACATGTCACTACAATCACACTGAATATACAGGTCACTACAATCACACTGAATATACAGGTCACTACAATCACACTGAATCTACATGTCACTACAATCACACTGAATATACAGGTCACTACAATCACACTGAATCTACATGTCACTACAATCACACTGAATCTACATGTCACTGCAATCACACTGAATATACAGGTCACTACAATCACACTGAATATACATGTCACTACAATCACACTGAATCTACATGTCACAGCAGTCACACTGAATATACAGGTCACTACAATCACACTGAATCTACATGTCACTACAATCACACTGAATCTACATGTCACTACAATCACACTGAATATACATGTCACAGCAGTCACACTGAATATACAGGTCACTACAATCACACTGAATATACAGGTCACTACAATCACACTGAATATACAGGTCACTACAATCACACTGTGAATCTACATGTCACTACAATCACACTGAATATACATGTCACTACAATCACACTGAATATACATGTCACTACAATCACACTGAATCTACATGTCACTACAATCACACTGAATATACAGGTCACTACAATCACACTGAATATACAGGTCACTACAATCACACTGAATCTACAGGTCACTACAATCACACTGAATATACAGGTCACTACAATCACACTGAATCTACATGTCACTACAATCACACTGAATATACAGGTCACTACAATCACACTGAATCTACATGTCACTACAATCACACTGAATATACATGTCACTACAATCACACTGTGAATATACAGGTCACTACAATCACACTGAATCTACATGTCACTACAATCACACTGAATCTACATGTCACTACAATCACACTGAATATACATGTCACTACAATCACACTGTGAATATACAGGTCACTACAATCACACTGAATCTACATGTCACTACAATCACACTGAATCTACATGTCACAGCAGTCACACTGTGAAGTCTCTGAAGTGATATTCTTTCACAATAAAGGGCTCAGTCGGTTCTTCCCGGTGTGGGTGCCATGCTGATGATGAGCAGTGCAGTGTTTCCGTGTCGTTACCTGCACCCTGGTAGATGTTTATATTATAAGAAGAGGTAACGGTGCTTGCGTGGATACATGGAGCCACTCCGATGCCTCTGTTATCAGCACTCACAGAATTGCTCAGCCGACGAGAGTCTGCTCCTACACAGACAAAGCAGATTCAGGTGTGTCGTTAATATATGACATATCATGAGGGGGGGTCAGTTACCCTAAATGCAAACACTTTTACAACACTGACAATTAAGTAGAATTTACATTAATATCATTCCATCACCTGTCCCAACCACACCTGGGCTCAGGTACAATGTAACAGGAAGTGTGCTTGAAGCTGCACACCTGGGCTCAGGTACAATGTAACAGGAAGTGTGCTTGAAGCTGCACACCTGGGCTCAGGTACAATGTAACAGGAAGTGTGCTTGAAGCTGCGCACCTGGGCTCAGGTACAATGTAACAGGAAGTGTGCTTGAAGCTGCGCACCTGGGCTCAGGTACAATGTAACAGGAAGTGTGCTTGAAGCTGCGCACCTGGGCTCAGGTACAATGTAACAGGAAGTGTGCTTGAAGCTGCGCACCTGGGCTCAGGTACAAGTGACACAGTTTATTTGAAAATAATACCGTGTCTAGTCTGTGAGATTGCGGTTGTGTTATTTTGAATACAGTGAACATGTTAATGTGTGGAGTCTTTCAGGACACTTTTTTAGTGTAATTGTAATTACTGTAGCATAGCTGTAACTAATTGAACACAATCGCATTGCGTTTGTAATTGCAATTTCAGAAAACAGTGCTGCTGTCATTGTAAATGTGATTATAATTGAGCCCGGTCTGACCCCAGCCTATCCCACTCAAACCACGCAGGTTTCATCGAAATCAATACATCTGCTTTCTCAAGACACAATAAATAAACACACCTGAGGACTATAATGCAGAGCGCCGTGTTCACGTGTTAATAGAGAAAGATACGCGGGCGAGCCCGAGTTCAGACACAGTTCACTCACCGTTATCCATGGTCAGGATGTTTTCACTTTCACTTCACTTAAAACAAAACAAACAAAAAAACTTTCTTCAAAGTCAAATCTATCGAGAGAAAAAAACCAAGACATCAGAGTTTCATTGTAGAATTCACAGCGGTCGCTGATGTGTGATTCAATGTAAATAAAAGTGCATTATTATTATTATTATTATTATTATTATTATTATTATTATTATTATTATTAAAGGTACATATCTCGGTGCAGAATGTCCAGGTGATAGAATGTCAAGGTAATAGAATGTCAAGGTAATAGAATGTCCAGGTGATAGAATGTCCAGGTAATAGAATGTCCAGGTGATAGAATGTCCAGGTAATAGAATGTCCAGGTGATAGAATGTCAAGGTAATAGAATGTCAAGGTAATAGAATGTCCAGGTGATAGAATGTCAAGGTAATAGAATGTCCAGGTGATAGAATGCATTCGCTTACCTGTTCAGCTTCTACACACACACCCGTCACGCGAAACCCCGGTCCTGCACCGCGCGCAGACCCACTGATTCAATTCAAGTGCGTGTTATTTTAATATGGCGCTCTTAGACATTCATCGAGTGCGATTAGTCTCGCAGATTCTCGCATTCCTGCGAGATAACAGACGCTGAGGCAAACAAGAAAGGAGGCGAACAATCAAGAGAAAACACACACACACACGCACACACACACGCACACACACGCACACACACACAATTGTCGTTATGTTTAAATGTGACACTGCCACCCAGAGGAGAGTAATCACGGAAACAGTGGGCTGACTGTACAGCTGCGGACAGAAGTTTAGCATCCCCTCTATACAGGATGAACTCATTTTGCATGAAGGTCGAATGAAACCTGCTAATAATGTTACGTCACTATCACGCATTACACACCGCTTTGTAGTTTATTCCGTATACTTGACGCAAAACTGACACACATTGAAAAACGTGACATTTCGAAATCTAACATGACATCCTGTGCGATGGCTTCCGGTGGACTTGTGCGATATCATTTGGTAGTTTATTTGATTGCATGATGTTAAATAAATGACCTACACGTTTTAATTCTGTCTCAAATCCTAAAATTCTAGGTGATGCAAAACGTTTGCCACAGCTCCTGTATTAACTGAAATGATGTGAAGTTTTATTAGCATTTAATAAAATAATGAAGCTGTTTTTCCTAACCCGTATTTATTCTGCTGTGTGGAGGGAATGGTATTCTTGAAATTCCTTGTTGCAAAAAAATTTGAATAATCTTTCTGTTCTCAAAAATGTCCATTTACAGGAATGTTAATATTTAAGATATTTTTTGTATTTGATGTATTGATTATATATATATATATATATATATATATATATATATATATATATATATATATATATATATATATATATATAGGAGCTCTGGACTCTTGACCGGAGGGTCGTGGGTTCAATCCCAGGTGGGGGGGACACTGCTGCTGTACTTTACCTAGATTGCTCCAGTAAAAACCCAACTGTATAAATGGGTAATTGTATGTGATCTCTTGTAACAATTGTTCCTTGTTGCAATATAGCCATGTTTGTGTTGATGTTTTCAGTAAAATGACTATTTTAATTTTGTTTTTATCGGGGTGTTTTTGGACTCGCGGGTCACCCTCGCAGTTGCCAGGGAGGAGCGTCTGTGGTTGCTAAGGACAGCGCAGAGCAGTCGCGTTTTGTGACGTAACGTCCAAGTCAAATTCCCCTGGAGGAGCGAGAGGTCTGGTCGCGGACGAGTGTCGTCACAACCCGGTGGAAGCTGTTCAGAAAAATGGCTGCCACGATGTGGCTGCATGGAACTGCAAATATGAAAATAACGGAGGGGCTGATCGCCGTGCTGCAGAGAGACCGGCCGGAGCACTTACCAGCCGTGCTGGCGAGTTACCGGGAGCACGGGGTCGTCTCCTCACAGGTACGGCACCGACTCCGCCAGCGGTATTAACATAAACAGTAATGTGAATAACAAAGAGTGCAAACGCGCCTGCGCCAGTTATTATTAACGCGTCCAGGACGCAGTGTTGCACGAGTGTAAGAAATACATCGTAATGAACCTGACATGACTTTACTGTGTGGCTCGCCGTCGCGATGAGCTTTACTGAACTTTACTTCAGTCAAACCCTCGTCATGTGTGATCCGTCTACTGCTGCTGTACCCGGGGGGGGAGGTGTACAGCAGCCGGGTTAGTCTTAGTCTCAAAATGCAATGAAATATTTTCAGTAGACGCTGTAGTTTCAGACCATGAAATACCACTGTACTACTATTGTGGCTTCCGGTAGACTTTTTTTTTAAGCGACTTTATTTTGTAATATCTTTGATTACACGATGTTAAATTAAAATATCAAGAGGCTGTGTGTCCCGGTGGTGAGATGATGTTTATGAGAAAGATGGACAGCCTCTCCCCTTCATCGTGCTGCAGGGCACTCGCTCCAGTGTGTGGCTCTGGTCACCGCAGCGCCCTCATGACCCGCAGTCCACTCCGCTTTCCTGCTGCGATGTTGGGGTTGGCTGCTCTCGACTTCCTTCGAAGGAAGTCGGTTTGTCTCCAAGCTGTGCTTGACTGTAACCTTGTGCCTCTCAATCTGTGTGTCTCCAGAGTGAATCTGCGTTAGGAGGTCTGATCGGGATCAGCAATGCTCAGCTGGGCTCCATCAAAACCAGGTACCCTCTGTGGCACTGCCTGCCCTCGCTGTAACATTCCTAATGTAACCCAGGTACCCTCTGTGGCACTGCCTGCCCTCGCTGTAACATTCCTAATGTAAACCAGGTACCCTCTGTGGCACTGCCTGCCCTCGCTGTAACATTCCTAATGTAACCCAGGTACCCTCTGTGGCACTGCCTGCCCTCGCTGTAACATTCCTAATGTAAACCAGGTACCCTCTGTGGCACTGCCTGCCCTCGCTGTAACATTCCTAATGTAAACCAGGTACCCTCTGTGGCACTGCCTGCCCTCGCTGTAACATTCCTAATGTAACCCAGGTACCCTCTGTGGCACTGCCTGCCCTCGCTGTAACATTCCTAATGTAAACCAGGTACCCTCTGTGGCACTGCCTGCCCTCGCTGTAACATTCCTAATGTAACCCAGGTACCCTCTGTGGCACTGCCTGCCCTCGCTGTAACATTCCTAATGTAATGAGGTCTCTCTTGTATTAATGAGGTCTCTGCAGGGTTGAGGGTCTCTGTATATAATATTAATGAGGTCTCTCTTGTATTAATGAGGTCTCTGCAGGGTTGAGGGTCTCTGTATATAATATTAATGAGGTCTCTCTTGTATTAATGAGGTCTCTGCAGGGTTGAGGGTCTCTGTATATAATATTAATGAAGTGTCTGTGTACTGTATTAATGGGGGGTGTGTGTGTGCAGGTTTTCAGGTCTGTGTCTGCTGGCTGTGCTGGTCAGTGACGGCTCCACTGATCTCTTCCAGCAGCACTGCCTGTCCTGGCTTCGAGCGCTGCAGCAGACCATTCAGGTGAGCGAGGGGGGAGGGGGAGGGGGAGGGGAGGGAGCAGTAATAATAACAATACCAAGACATTTCCACCTCCTGTGTGCAGAAACCTCACAGACAGTGAAACCTGCCCTGTGACAGGACTGCCCTGCTCCACTCACACTGATATAATAGACAGTGAAACCTGCCCTGTGACAGGACTGCCCTGCTCAACTCACACTGATATAATAGACAGTGAAACCTGCCCTGTGACAGGACTGCCCTGCTCCACTCACACTGATATAATAGACAGTGAAACCTGCCCTGTGACAGGACTGCCCTGCTCCACTCACACTGATATAATAGACAGTGAAACCTGCCCTGTGACAGGACTGCCCTGCTCCATTCACACTGATATAATAGACAGTGAAACCTGCCCTGTGACAGGACTGCCCTGCTCCACTCACACTGATATAATAGACAGTGAAACCTGCCCTGTGACAGGACTGCCCTGCTCCACTCACACTGATATAATAGGCAGTGAAACCTGCCCTGTGACAGGACTGCCCTGCTCCACTCACACTGATATAATAGACAGTGAAACCTGCCCTGTGACAGGACTGCCCTGCTCCACTCACACTGATATAATAGGCAGTGAAACCTGCCCTGTGACAGGACTGCCCTGCTCCACTCACACTGATATAATAGACAGTGAAACCTGCCCTGTGACAGGACTGCCCTGCTCCACTCACACTGATATAATAGGCAGTGAAACCTGCCCTGTGACAGGACTGCCCTGCCATGATTCAGGGCATCAGTCAGCCCTGCATGTTGTGTGTTCCCCAGTCCCAGGACCCCTTGCCCACGGTGGAGCTGGCTGTATGTGTGCTCCGGGACCTGCTCCAGTATTCCTCCCAGCTGCCAGAGCTGGCCAGGGAGATCGGGCTCAACTCCATCCCGGGGATCCTCACCTCCCTGCTAGGCCTCAAACCGGAGGTGAGACGCAGAAAATATAAAAACATGGGGGGGGGGGGTGTTACCAATGGTTACTAAGGGTTACCAACGGTTACCTAGCAACATTTTTGATACTGAACTCTGGTTTAATGTTCTGACCTGTGTGTCTCTGTGCGTTTGCTTGCTCTGCAGTGCCACCTAGCTGCCATGGAAGGTATGAGAGCCTGCATGAGTTTCTACCCAAGAGCCTGTGGATCATTGAGGGCAAGTATTATCATTATTATCATTATTATCTTTATTATTATTATTATTATTATTATTGAATGGATTGTGTGATTTAAAAGGAAGGATTATTATTTAAATTCATCCTCTTGCATCGTGACTCTGTCGTGTGTGTGGTCTGGTTTTTGGGTTCTTTGATGGTTCTTCATTGTAACTTGCGATTGCTGTTTCAGGGGAAGCTAGGAGCTTACTTCCTGTCGAAGCTGGACTCTGACAACCCCAAACTACAAGAGGTGAGAGACTGATGGACCCTCGGAGAGGCTGACGGACCCTCGGAGAGACTGATGGAGACTGACAGACCCACACACAGCTCTAACTCTCTCTCTCTCTCTCTCTCTCTCAGGCGGCTTGCTCCTGCTATGCTCTGCTCCCGTCTCTGGGGTCAGGGTTCACGCAGGGGTCGAGGGGTCACACGGAGGCCTGGACTCAGCAGCTTCACTGCCTCCTCCACACGGCGCACGGCATTCTGGGACAGCTGTACGAGGGAGCCGAGACGGGTCAGTCCTCCAGAGAGGAGCAGTTCTGATCATATTAACAGTTAGTGCAACGTACGGAGCTGTGAAGATAGGGACTGACTCTCTGCTCTCTCCAGACCCAGTGCAGTACGAGGGTCCCGGGGGGGAGCTGCCCTTACCCCCCCTCAGTGAGAGAGACCCCCTGCTGGTGCTGCAGCTGAGACAGCGTTACAGTGGAGTGAGCCAGAGCCTGTCTGCACTGCTGAGGTGAGACACGACGAGATACACACAGAGATGCATTGAGATATATACACACACACACACCAGTTACCCCTCTGTCTGTCTGTCTCTCTGTCCTCAGCTCAGATGTGTCTGTCCCAGTGCGTCTCCCAGTGCAGTGTGTGCTGAGTCTGGTGTGCCGGGCGCTGGCCGTGACCCCCAACAACATTGTGAGTCAGTCCTGTATATACTGTGTATCCCAGCACTGCTCTGCAGTATTGAATAAGCACTGTATCAGTCCTGTATATACTGTGTATCCCAGCACTGCTCTGCAGTGTTGAATAAGCACTGTATCAGTCCTGTATATGAGTCATCTCTGCTCTCTGCTCTCAGTGATCTCTCTGCTCTCAGTGATCTCTCTGCTCTCAGTGATCTCTCTGCTCTCAGTGATCTCTCTGCTCTCAGTGATCTCTCTGCTCTCAGTGATCTCTCTGCTCTCAGTGATCTCTCTGCTCTCGCTCTGTGATCTCTGCTCTCGCTCTCAGTGATCTCTTTGCTCTCAGTGATCTCTCTGCTCTCAGTGATCTCTCTGCTCTCGCTCTCAGAGATCTCTCTGCTCTCGCTCTCAGAGATCTCTCTGCTCTCAGAGATCTCTCTGCTGTCATTCTCAGTGATCTCTCTGCTCTGATCTCTCTGCTCTCTGCTCTCAGTGATCTCTCTGCTCTCAGTGATCTCTCTGCTCTCAGTGATCTCTCTGCTCTCAGTGATCTCTCTGCTCTCGTTCTCAGTGATCTCTCTGCTCTCGTTCTCCTCCTTGTTTCAGGGCTGGCTGGGGGACGGGCCACTCAAAGCGCTGGTTCTGCCGAGTGTGCACTCACACTCCCTGCACATCCTGAGTGCACTCATTCACAGGTACGTGAGTTACACAGGGGGGGTTGGAATGGGGGTGGAGTGTGGTTTGAATGTGAAGTGGGTTGGAAGGGTCTTGATTTATTGATCCAATGCAGTGAGGATCGTACTGTGTATTGAATTACTTATTGATCTCTCCCCCTGTGGTTTTGACCCCTCTCCCCTGTCTCTCTGCAGTGCTGGGGCCAGGCTGGTTCAGTTCTCCAGCTCTCTCTGTCGCCTCTTTGCTCAAACTCTCAGTGCCTGGAGTCCAGCCTGTGACACTACCCTGCCCGGCCAGCAGAGGGCATACAGGTACCAAACACAACTACAGGATGCACAGCAGACCCTGATAGTGATGCGATCCAGCCCTCTGAAATGTCTTTTATAATATACAGCACTAGACCCTGATATTGATGCGATCCAGCCCTCTGAAATGTCTTTATAATATACAGCACTAGACCCTGATATTGATGCGATCCAGCCCTCTGAAATGTCTTTATAATATATAGCACTAGACCCTGATATTGATGTGATCCAGCCCTCTCAAATGTCTGTCAATGAATTCTGTCCAATCCGATGATGTCATCTTTACCCACAGTGCTCTGCGAGTGCAGCTGTACAACACTTTGGAATTGTGGGTGAAGGTGGGCGGGGCCTCTTCGGGCGTGCTGCAGGGGACCTATCACCACGCCGACGTGCTATTGGCTCACCTGATTGGTGACATCACTACAGGGACCGACACAGTCAAGGTGGGATATTGGAGGCGACCCTGTAATTACGTCTTTATAGAAAGCAGTATTCTTTCAATTGACTTATTGATTTGTTTGTTTCTCTGGTTGCCATGGCAGCTGCGTGCTGGGAAGAGCTCCCCGGAGCTGGCGGGGCATGCTGGGAAGGCGGGGGGGCGTCGCTCGAAGGGGTCGGATCTGAGCGAGGTGGGAACGCAGCTACAGAGGAAACAAGATGCTGGAGCCAATCGAGACACAGCACTGTCAGCCGTCACGGGTACGAGACAGGACGAGACAGGACAGGACATGACAGGACAGGACAGAGCCGGACAGGACAGGACAGGACAGGACAGAGCCGGACAGGACAGGACAGGACAGGACAGAGCCACCCAGGACAAGACAGGACGGAGCCACCCAGGACAAGACAAGACAAGACAAGACAGGACAGGACAGAGCCGGACAGGACAGGACAGGACAGAGCCATCCAGGACAGGACAGGACAGGACAGAGCCACCCAGGACAGGACAGGACAGGACAGGACAGAGCCACCCAGGACAGGACATGACGGAGCCAGACAGGACAGGACAGATGGCGTGCAGGACAGATGAAGGTCAACGCTGTCATTCCAGAGCAGTTGATGCCAGTCCAGGTGATTACTGTGATCACATTTTTTTTTTTTCCCTTCTCTCTCTCTCTCTCTCTCTCTCTCTCTCTCTCTCTCTCTCTCTCTCTCTCTCTCTCTCTCTCTCCAGCTCTCAGTCAGATTGTTCTTACCAGCGGGACTCTGCTAAAGGAGGAGATTCACAAGGTGAGTTTAAGAGGCAGAACATTTCAAGTCTTGGGGTGACAGTCGATTTTAAACCCCCTTTTATAAATCATATATGTGATAGCGGCGCCTCTTCAGCAATAACTGACTCCCTCTCTCTCTCTCCTCTTCCCCCTCTCCTCTCTCCTCCCCCTCCTCTTCCTCTTTCTCCTCCCCTCCTCTATCTCCTCTCCTCTCTTGCTCTGTCTGTCTCTCTCCCTCTCTCTGTCTGTCTCTCTCCTCTCCCCCTCTCCCTCTCTCTCCTCTTCCCTCTCTCCTCCCTCCTCCTCTTCCCCCCTCTCCTCTCTCTCTCTCTCTGTCTCTCGCTCTCTCTGTCTCTCTCCCTCTCTGTCTCTCTCCCTCTCCACTCTCCCTCTCCTCTTCTCCCTCTCCTCTCTCCTCTTCTCCCTCTCCTCCCTCTTCCTCTCCTCTCTCCTCTCCCTCTCCTCCTCTCTACTCTCTCCTCATGTGTAGAAGCTCCAGGAGCTGCTGATCCCGTTGCTGGTGTGCTTGCAGCAGCAGGGGCTTATGGGAGGTCCGGGGGGTCAGCTGACCAGCCCCTACAGCAGCCCCCCTGCCCGGCGGGCGCTGTACCACCTCCTCCTCTCGCTGGTCCTCGCGCCCAGCCCCCAGCGCCCTCCGCCACTGCACTGCGGGGTCCGGCTCTTCAGCCAGGGCCTGGGGGACCCCAGCGTGGAGGTGAGGCTCCGAGCACACTGCCTTAGTGTGTCTCTGTGTGTGTGTGTCTGTGATCTCTATCTGTGTGTGTGTGTGTGGGTGTGTCTCTGTGATCTCTGTGTGTGTGTCTGTTTGCCTTTTAAAAGTGGAAAGTGAAACAGAGCCTGCTTTGTTCAGACACTTCCCTATGGTGAGGATATTAATACCTCAACCCCATGGTTCTGTTTGCTTAACAAGTTAATGTGTCACCTGAAGCCATCGATGCATTTACACAGCAGCTTGAGTCCAGGGTTTACATTGTGTGTGTGTGTGCGTGTGTGTGTGTGTGTGTGTGTGCGTGCGTGTCTGTGTGTTTGTGTGTGTGTGCGTGTGTGTGTGTGTGTGTGTGTGTGTGTGTGTGTGCGTGCGTGTGTGTGATCCTTGTTTTATTACCTTTTATGATGATTGAGTGTTTATGAATTTGACGGCTGAACAGTGAACTAACTGAATTCTCTTCTCTCTCTCTCTCTCTCTCTCTCTCTTCCTCTTTCTCCCCCTCTCTCTCCCTCTCTCTCTCTCTTTCTCTCTTTCTCCCCCTCCTTTATCTCTCTTTCTCCCCCTTCTCCCTCTCCCTCTCCCTCTCCCTCTCCAGGTCTCCTCATTCTGCCGCGATTCCCTCACAGTGTGTAACTCTCTCCTGCACCCTCGCTCCCCATCCCTCTCCCTCCCGGACCCCCTGCCCCAAACCCAGTCCCTGCGCTCGCAAACAGGGGTCCCGTTCCCCTCTGCTCGCGCCCGGACCCTGCCCTCACTGCTACCCCAGAATCACCTGCCCCCCGAGCCCCTGCCGGGGGAGGCGGAGGCGGGGGGAGAGGGGGGCAGGAAGCCGGTGTTCGTGCGCTATGATAAAGAGGAGCCGGGAGACGTGGAGATCTCTCTGGAGAGTGACTCCGATGACAGTGTTGTAATCATGCCAGAGGGGCTGCCGGGCCAGAACCCCAAGCCAGCAGCCCCGGCACCGCCACCGGCACCGGCGGGTCAGAGTCAGAGGCCGCAGACTGGCAGGAGGACGGGTCACCAGCCCCAGCCCGTCCCGGAGCCCGGAGCCAGTCCGAAAAGCAGCCAGGCTGTGAATAACAAGACTGGGAGCTGCAGCACTGCTGGGAATGATACTGACAGCAACATTACAGCAGCAGCGGCAAGCTCTCCCGGGGAGGCGGGGGCTCCTGTCGTCACGGCAACGACGAGCGGGCCCCCCCCTCTGCCCCCCCTCAGCGTGGTGGGAGGAATTGGGGCAGCAGCAGCAGCAGCGATGGGGCAAGTGGCAGTTGAGTCACACCAGCAGTTACAATTACAGCAAAATGCACCCCAGCAAAACTCCCAGAGCCAACAACAGGATACTGTGATAAATATCAACAGCTCGGACGAGGAAGAGGAGGAGGAGGAGGAGGAGATCGATGAAGAGGACGAAGATCTGGAGGAGGAAGAGGAGGATCCCGAAGGGGAGGGGTATTACGAGGAAGACGAGGACGAAGAAGAATACGATGATGATGAAGAAGATTATGAGGAGGAGGAGGGGATGATGATGATGGAGGGAGAGGAGGAGGAGGAGGAGGAGATGTTGGACGAGGAGGAAGACGAGGAGGAGGAGGGAGAGTTTGATGAGTTGGATGATGATGATGATGATGACATTATTGATGAAGATGAGATGGGGGAGGGGGTGTGTTTGGGGGTCCCGGGGGCTGTAGCAGGATTCGCGCTGGAAAGGATAGAGGAAGAGGAGGAGGAGGAGGAGGAGAGAGGGAACGAAGGGGGGTCGACCGTCCTAGAGGAAGGCAAAGGGGATATGATGTCATCGCAACAGGAGGGCCAGGGGAAGCAGGAAGCTGCTGCTGATGTGGCGGGAACTCTCGCACAGGTACGAGAGGAGGAGGACGGGGGAGTGACAGGAGGGGAGGGGAGACAGGAAGAGGAGGTGCCAGAGCAGGAATGGGCGGGGCCGCAGCAGCAGGAAGTGCTGGTGATGTCGCAGGGTGAGGTCGAGGAGAACCAGGAAGTGATCGCGGCGGTGTCTCACATCCAGATAGAGGCTCCACCCCAGGAAGTGGAAATGGGACCGGAAGGGGCAAGGCCAGGGCAGGAAGGGGAGGGACCAGGGCAGGAAGGGGAGGGGCCAGGGCAGCTTCAGGAAGAGGAAGGGGCTGCAGGAAAGCTTCCAGAGGAAATGGAAACGCAGAGACAGGAAGTCAGCCCTCCGAGAGATGGGGGAGAGGGGGATGAGAAAGGAGGGGTGAAGATGGAGGGAGGAGATGTGATTGAGCTGGAGACGGAAGGGGGAGAGAGGGATTCAGAAGAGAGAGGGATGAAGAGGAAGAGAGAAGAGGAGGCAGCGCCAGCAGAGCAGGAGGAGAGCCTTGAGGAGAAAAAGGTGAGTGTGAGAATGGACAAAATGAAAAGGTAGATGTGACGTGCAGATTTACACACGGTTTTCAATTCCTACTCCTCTCCTCTCTCTCCCCCTCTCCTCTCTCCCTCTCTCTCCCTCTCCTCTCTCTCCCTCTCCCCCTCTCCCCCTCTCCCCTCTCCTCTCTCTTCCCCTCTCCTCTCTCTCCCTCTCCTCTCTCTCCCCCTCTCCCCCTCTCCTCTCCTCTCCCTCAGCTCGATTCAGAGAGCACCTCAGTGATGATGGCTGCGTTTGTTGATATCTCCCCGGAGGATGAGGAGGAGGAGGAGAGCACGGAACTCAGTCCGGACTCTTAGAAACCGGGCCCAGAGAACAGAGCCGGGCCTGGACTGCACTCCACCCCAACAGAACAGAACAGAACCTGCCTTTCTTTTTTTTAATATTATTGCAGGGTTACAAACTCACACTAGCCCTGCTGCTGCTGCTGCTGCTGCTGCTGCTGCAGCCAGTCCTGGGGTTCAGAGCTCCCCTCAATGAAGTCTGTTATTATTATTAATATTGAAATGATCAGGAGCCATGTCAATATTAATAATAACTAGACTTCATTGAGGGGAGCTCTGAACCCCAGGACTGGGTGCAGCAGCAGCAGCAGCAGCAGCAGGGCTAGTGTGAGTTTCGAGCTGTGATGTCATCATTTTTGTGTGTTGTTTTCGATCGCCTCTCTTGCCCTGTATAATTGTGTTTGTTTGTTTCTCTGCCTGCCACAGTTAGTACAGACTTCTTTATTAAAGTTCTTGTATTTCAATGAGATTTCCGGCTTCTCGCTTCCTTGTTTTTATTTTAGTTCTAGAAAGCAGAGAGAGAGAGAGAGAGAGACGGAGAGAGACTATTATTGCAAATATTGGAACGCGTTGTGATTCTATCATGGCGGTTCGTAGCCGAGGAGTCTGTCCCTTAAAAACAGCCTGGAAGTGGAGGAGAGTTTAAAAATGTGCTTTTAAAAATAATAAAATAAAGGGTTAATTCATTTTGATTTCATTAATTATTATTATTTGTTTATTTAGCAGACGCCTTTATCCAAGGCGACTTACAGAGACGAGGGTGTGTGAACTATGCATCAGCTGCAGAGTCACTTACAACTACGTCTCACCCGAAAGACGGAGCACAAGGAGGTGAAGTGACTCGCTCAGGGTCACACAATGAGTCAGTGGCTGAGGTGGGACTTGAACCGGGGACCTCCTGGTTAGAAGGCCGTTTCATTAACCACTGGACCACACAGCCTCCTAATTAATCAAACATGACGGAAGTTTCAATCACACTGATGAAGGCACTAGAGCCCAAACGCTGGTCTGCTTGACTCAGTTTAGTTTCAATAACACTGATGAAGGCACTAGAGCCCAAACGCTGGTCTGCTTGACTCAGTTTAGTTTCAATAACACTGATGAAGGCACTGGAGCCCAAACGCTGGTCTGCTTGACTCGGTTTAGTTTCAATAACACTGACGAAGGCACAAATCGATGTATTAATTCAATGGCAAAGATGTTGACTAAAATAAAATTAAAACAATTAAAGAGTTATTTTAAATTTACGTTTTGTGTTTTTAAGCATTTTGTTTTAATAAAAACACAGATTTGAGTTTTGTTTTTTTTAATTTTACTGGGAGGGGGATGGATAAACACTTGAAATTGCAAAGTTGCAAACTTGTAAATTTTGACCCCGAGTTTCCAGAGAGTGCAAACGAGCCGGTCCGCGTGAAGATAAACACCGGAAGTTGATTTTATTTCTGTTTTTGTTTAAGGAAGTTTAGCTCTTGATCGAGGCAGTAAAACTGCTGCGTGTGAAACAGACTCGGCGGTTCTGCAGTGACCCTGTGAAAAATACAGAAGTGCAAGAAAAGCTGCTACCCCCCATCCCCCCTCCCCCAAACCCCCCCATCCCCCCTCCCCCAAACCCCCCCATCCCCCCAAAACCCCCCCATCCCCATCTCCCCTCCCCCTCCCCCCATCCCATCCCCCCTCCCCCCTATCCTCCCCTCCCCCAAACCCCCCCATCCCCATCCCCCTCCCCTCCCCCAAACCCCCCCATCCCCCCTCACCCCTATCCCCCCCCCTCCCCTCCCCCAAACCCCCATCCCCCTCCCCCTCCCCTCCGTGCGTACATTATTATTATTATTATGATGATGATGATGATGATGATGATGATGATGATGATGTATGTGGCAGGCGGCTTTCTGCGTTGCATTGTATCCCTGCTGTCTGCAGGATTGTGTTTGTGAATATGGAAGCTGTTTCCTCTCATGTCGAGCTGTGAGCTGCGCTGTGTTATGCATGGCAGCGTTTCCCTTTGTAAATATTTAGTTTTCCTGCAGTTAGTTTAAACACCGGCCCTATTCAACAAGCTGCGAGGGCATTCCTGCTCTCCCCCGCGATCGCGCAACACTGCGCCCCGCTGAACGGAGAGAGACTGACGGGAAGGTCTTTGTCAAGGTGTGTCTTTCTGAAGGGGTCCGTTGTTGCGCTCGTGTGGGGCGAGGCTGGTAGAGGGGGACCGCACTGTGCTAACGAAATGATCTTCAATGGCAATGCAGACAAGACAGAGATCACATACCGGGGTAACATCGGGAGGGGTGCCAGCGCAAAATCATACAACACTGTAATAAAAAATAAAAAAAATAAAGTGCGTGTGTGTGTGTGTGTGTGAGTGTGTGTGTTGAGTGGTGTGTGTGTGTGTGTGTGTGTGTGTGTGTGTGAGTGTGTGTGAGTGTGTGTGTGTGTGAGTGGTGTTGTGTGTGTCTGTGTGTGTGTGTGTGTGAGTGTGTGTGTGTGAGTGTGTGTGTGTGTGTGTCTGTGTGTGTGTGTGTGTGTGTGTGTGGTGTGTGTGTGAGTGTGTGTGTGTGAGTGTGTGTGTGTGGTGTCTGTGTGTGTGTGTGTGTGAGTGTGTGTGTGAGTGTGTGTGTGTGAGAGTGTGTGTGTGTGGTGTGTGTGAGTGTGTGTGTGTGTGTGTGTGTGTGTGTGTGTGTGAGTGTGTGTGTGTGAGAGTGTGTGTGTGAGTGTTGTGGTTGTGTGAGGTGTGTGTGTGTGTGTCCTGTGGTGTGTGTGTGTGGTGAGTGTGTGTGTGAGTGTGTGTGTGTGAGAGTGTGTGTGTGTGTGGTGAGTGTGTGTGTGTGAGTGTGTGTGTGTGTGTGTCTGTGTGTGTGTGTGTTGTGTGTGTTGTGAGTGTGTGTGTGTGTGTGTGTGTGTGTGTGTGTGTGTGTGTGAGTGTGTGTGGTGTGAGTGTGTGTGTGTGTCTGTGTGTGTGTGTGTGTGAGTGTGTGTGTGAGAGTTGTGAGTGTGTGTGTGTGTGAGTGTGTGTGTGGTGTGTGTGAGTGTGTGTGAGTGTGTGTGTGTGTGTGTGTGTGTGGTGTGTGCGAGCCTATCAGTGTGTCTGTGTATCCAGGGTGTGTGCGAGCCTATCAGTGTGTCTGTGTGTGTGTCTGTGTATCCAGGGTGTGTTTACATATCAGTGTGTGTGTGTGTGTGTAGCAGCAGCACAGTGGCTCGGAGTTGAGTGGGAACTGACTTAGAGAGAGAGAGAGAGAGAGAGAGAGAGAGGCAGGCTGCACACAA